>NC_051433.1:2331516-2496516 GCF_001649575.2 Kryptolebias marmoratus
GGAGGAGCTGGCCCAAGTGGCTGGGGAGAGGGAAGTCTGGGTCTCCCTGCTTAGGCTGCTGCCCCCGCGACCCGACCCCGGATAAGAGGAAGAAGATGGATGGATGGATGGATGGATGGATGGATGGATGGATGGATGGATAGCACACATAGTCGGCCATGCATACTTCATTCTCAGCCACTGGCTAAGGTTGCACCGCACTACACAGTTTTGAGCTCAAAATGTGAGTCACCAGCACAGAAAACCTCACACCAAATCTCAAAGCTCACCTGGTTGGTAAACCTTATGAAGCCCTCAGGCAGGACTCCAGGACCTGCTTCTGTACACGTAGAGGCAGACTCAGTAACTGGGCCTGGGCAAGAGTCTAATTCTAGCAGGAAGATGACCTGCATTGAAAAGAGAAAGAGAAAAACAAGTTACCAAGGCATTGGAGAATGCACCACTCAAGAGGATCGGTAAATGGGAGGGCGGGCAGCCTGGAACTCAAGATTGTACCAAAAACATTTTTAATACTTGAACGTCCTTCAAATAGGTTACACTTTTTACAGCCTCAGTACCTCCTTACACCATTCAGTCAGCAGTATCAACATGATGTACCCTTGGTTGGTTTCTTTTTCTTTTTTTAACCAAATTTTACAGCCTATTGCTGAGCACGAGACAACAATTTTAATGAATACAGGGGAAATTCCCAACTTTTCACAAGAATCAGTCGACATCCCAGTGAAAGAAAGGAGGTTTATGGCACAATTTAGAGACAAACATAGATCACACAGTTCTTTGAGATAAGCTGTGCAGGCTCTGTTGGCATGGAAATCTGTAATAAGTTGAGTTTTTTTTTCTAAAAAGGTCAGATTTCACAAAGAATGGGTTTTCATTTGCACTGACTATTCTTTAACTAAGGTTAAATTAAATTAAGTTTAATTTGATCAAAGTTTGTACTGTCTAAGGTTTTATAAAAAGTAAATCCTGTCTTTTTTCCAAGTCTAAACACAACTCACAGCTGCTATCTTATCAAACCGTTAAAGTGCCACAGTGATCTATGACTACAATCAAACCATTGTGGATTAAACATTGTTAGACTAGTTCTCAACAAGCCCAGTACCAAGAACTGTAGGACATGAAGAAGTGTCAGAACAAATAAGGACTGTCACTTAAGTTGTAATAGATTCTGGGAAAGAAAAAAGCACAAGCAGTGTTCACAGAATATACCATCTGTATCAGAGGAGCCACAAATGTTGACCAGGAGCATGCAGCTTCTGGATGCTCATGAAGCTTTGTCTTCTCTCTGTTCTGGTCATTCCTGTCTAAATAACTGAAAAAATCATTAAACTCAAAATAGACCCGGCCAACAGCAAAATTATGTTCAGCTACCAAGAACTGGACCCAGATCAGCTGCTTGGAAAGCAGCTGGTCTTACATATTCATGTTGTGATTTTGTTTGTTGCAATTATATTTTAAATATAATCTTAGTCATTGCTTTCTTCAGATGATATTTGATATGTTGCAAATATATGCTTATTAAATAGTTAAGAAACCCTGTTTGCAATGAAAGTAAAGAGCAGTTTAAAGGGGGAAAAAGTCCAGTTGTCTTCAAATTTTCTAAATTATAACGTTTTAAAACTGATTTTTAAGTGTTTAAATGGACTAGCACCAATACCATTAAGCGATTGCATACAGAGACTGCAGGGCAATAGTAGAGCTACCAGAGCAGCTTTGGAGGGAAATTGTAAGGTCCCCTTTCGAAGAACCACTTTTGCTCAAAGTGCACTGTCTGTGAGAGGATCTGCAGCTTGGAACTCACTTCCTGTTCACTTAAAGTCTGCAACCAGTTATAGTATGTTCAAAAATCAAACAAAACTCTGGTTATGTCAAAAACAGACCTGTACTCATTTTTAATTTCTTTACACTTCTCTGTTTGTATATATTATGTTGTGTTATTTCAAATGATTTTACTTTGATTTTTTTTTTTTTTTTTTTAAAAAGCCCATCTAGGAACAAGTGCTGCGAATTAGCTGTTGCTATTGCACCATGATGCTAACATGGGACTGCTGTTTCATTCAGTTTGTCTATGTAAATGTGTGTCTGTCCCTATCAAATAAACTAAGAAAAAAAAAATCAACCAACACTTTCATGGAAAAGCAAATAAATTCAATTGACCTGATTTGTCTGGAGAACTTTCCCATGAGAGGATTTCCTGTCACTGTGTTTTGGTCTGCCACTGCTGCTCATTTGTTTTATGTTCAAAGTGCAATGCAAATGAAGTTATGCAAACCTGAAGATGGGACATCTCCTCAGCCAAATGAGATGGTTGCAAACTTTGAACAGTATTTGCCCAGGAGGGACTGGCTGCAGGGCTCCAGGAAGTCACTTTGTGGAACTGGTCACCTGGTCGTTTCCATCTGGAAGAAAGTTACATTTCTGTCGTTATCAAACTCTTTGTTGTTGTTTTTATATCTATCAGCACCTAGTTCAGAAATCTTCTATTTATGCTTTCCTCACCTTTTTAAAGTTTTGAATGCTTTCTTATATTGTTTTATTTGTGTTAGCTTAATATTATCTTTATCATCATCGCCTCACCTAGCTTGTTTAAATAACAGAAGGGAAAATCAGATAATAATAATACTAAAAATCTATCCCGCTGGGTTTCTCTTCATATTCTCCCTTCCAGTTTGTGGTGAATCCCATTGTTCCTATTGTTGTTTTCTGTTAAGACTCATGGCGGCACATCGTCCCCCCGGGTGGCCAACTGCCACAAAACTCCAGCAGCTGGAAAATCCTGAACATCTCGTGACCACTTCAAGTTCAGAACGAAAAAAACATTATCATAAAATCAGACTAGCTTTGACTTTCTGAACTATCAGGAACCACAGCTGACAGATTAAAAAAAAAAAAAACAACAACAACAAAAGAAGAAGAAATCAGTCAGATTCACCAAAAGTCGGACTTTACTGAAGACCTTCACCAACTTAGGTCTGATATTTTTCAGTTAAACTTTATTGCTTTTCCATTGTTTTTCTTTCTTAATATTATTGAAAATAGATTTTGAGGTATTCCACTTTTAAACTAACAAGAATCTTTCAGCTCCTTTTTGCATTTCATCATCAGTAATTGATTTTTCTTAAAATATTCTGTTCTTCAGCCTTAAAAAATTGAAAAGACCACAATGCAGACTCTTTTCTTTGGTTAGGAAGCATCTCAGATTGATGCAGTTGTATAAAGCAAAGGTTTTAGTTGTAAACAAAGAGTTTAGTAATAGAATAGCCTAAAGCTGTATTACTTTACATACATATTAGTATGAATAATGTTTTTAAATTACTAAAAAAGGTTTAATTATAAACTTAAGAGACAATAAAGGTCCAGCATTCCTTGAAGGAATACACATCGACCGCTGCTTTCTTGCCAGAAATTGAAAATAATGGAGTTGTAGCAGTTTTTGATCAAATTTTGAGATCAAAATTATCAAAATTTAGTTTAATATCTGTTAAATTAACTGATGTGCAGCCATTTTTGTGTTGGCTACTGTTGAAAGTGTCATAAAAATACTTTTAGTGCTTCATGAAATATTTTGCAAATGTTTGAAACCAACAATTGAATCTAAAGTTGTGGAAGTTAAAAGTTAATCATCTGTAGATGTACATCCAATCACAAACGTTGGTACAAACATTATCATCCACCTCTGCTTTTTTGCAGTAGGTTATAAAACTAAACTATTTCCTGAACGAGCCACACTATGTAATCAGTCAACCAGATGGAGTTCATGTCTAAAGCTGATCTTCATCATATTCCAAACATCAGCTTGCCATCTTATTTATTCTGCTACCAAAATCACTCACTTAAGTGTCTTGAAAGCACCAAAACTGTAATAAACACATACTGTCCTCATGTTTCAGCAGACCCCACCAATGTCCACAAAAACATGTTTTTTTTCTTTATTTTTCTGAAATAACTCCTGCCCACTGGTCCCTGATAATTACAGCATACGTTTCATTACTCTCAAGCTTTGTCCTGTAAAAAAAACGGACAAAAACAGAAACAATTTCCATGGAAAACCAGTGGTTTGAGCCAAATGCTATCAAGCACTTGCAGCACTGTTAATGTAGACATAACAAACAGAGCTCTATATAATAAGATGGGACATGTTGACCCCACCACATGCTGCTGCAGACTCTGAATAATGCTGTTGTTATGAGAACATTATGTATCTGCAGTTATGGGAACGTTTATGTTGCACAATTAATAAAAAAAAAAAAAAAAAAAGTCAAACAAAATGAAGAAAGAGTTACAAACACAAATCTGAAAACCAGAAAGGGAACTGCAGCCGTGCACAAAGCAGAAATGACCCTTCAAAACATGTTTTTTTAAAAATACAGTAAAAGTAGAAGTAAGTTTAGTTTTACTGTCACATGTTAAAACACATGGAAGGTAAAAACTGTTTGTCTTTTTAGCAGATAAACACATTGTGCCTTTCAGATTAACAGTATTATTATAGCGGGAATCAGAAATATTTAAAATAAGGAGGCGAAGCTTTCAAATCATTTAGATCATGTAACTCTAAGTGCATGTATTTATCTTAAAAAATCTGTACTTAAGAATGAAATAAGACCAGAATTTTAACCCAGCAAGTGTTCTTTGGATGATTATGTGAGGATTTGGGTTTTTGTGTTTTTAGTTTAGTTTTTCCTGTTTGTGTTGCTGTCACTATTCACTCGTCCCCAGTCACTCTTTTGCCTTCTTGCCACGCCCATCTACACCTGTCTGTCACTAATCTTGTTAATTGCTCCACCTGTGCCCACTTTCCAATCACCTTCTGTTTAAAAACCCGGTCATTCCCACACCCTGCTGGTCCATTGTCCTCTGTTCCCTGGGTTTGTTTTTGTTCCTCGCCTTATCGTTTTGTGTTTAACCTTAGTTTCTTTTTGCTGCCACGTCAGCGTTTTGTTTTTGTTTATTTGTTTTAAGAAATTAGTTTTCTTAACATGAGTCTGCAATGTGGATCCTTAAATAAACAAATCATCACCACTGGAATAAAAACCTTTAAATAAAAACAATCGTGTTGGAGGTGTCTATTTCTCATTTGCATCATGCCCAGGACAAACAATGTTGCATTTATTGTTGAATATTTATTGTACATTGTTCTATAATTATTTTAAATCAGGACAACTTTTAATATAAGATAAAATAAGATCCAGATCCATGTTGTACTTCGTACAGTGAGATTCGGGTGACACCTTTCAATAGAAACAGAACATTTTACCCCAAGTTGAATAAATTTTTGTTTCAGTTTGTTGACGAGCAGTCATTTTTTTTCTTGATGAGAAACACCTAGAAAAGTTAAGTTTTATCTCGTTAGAATGGCTTCTGGGTAAAGAAACTGTTTCAACTGTGTGTACTGATATGAAGAAATCCAGTGTGTGATTTTCGCCTGCAACCATAGTAGTAAGAATGGATAAAATTACATCATTTACAGACTAATGAGCACTGATATCAACAAATGATTAACAAGGAATGGAGCCATTTAACACAACATTACCTAACAGGCAGTGCTGACCTGCCCTTAGGGCTTCATGTGTTGGTTGAAGGAGCTCGATGCTCTGAGCAAGGAAAGATTTCACTCAAACAGAAGAACAGCTCAGACATTTAATTCAACATACTGGTGACCAGGATCAGGACCTACTGCACAGAACCACATCTGGCAAACATCATTTATAAAAGCTGTGATAAGTTTGATCAGAACCAGAAAAGGAACACTAAAGCTTCTCGTCTGATAACTTTTTAGTTCAGCGAACCAACCCACTAAACCAGGAAAATGAATATGCAACATTTGTATTTCCTTATTTGTGCTGTTTATGTAATTTGGAGAATTTTGAAAGCTGACAAGGTGTCTAGTTAAGTGGATTCAACATTTTAGATACAAGTCCAGAGATGCTAAGTCTGTGCAGGAGGTTCCTCACTGCAGAATACTAAAATATGTGGATCCCATTAATGTAGTTGGGTGTTGGTTGGACAGACATTGTGCTTCCAGTTTAAAGCCAATACAGTTATAAATAAGTTATATTCATCATCTGTTCACACAAAGACACATGCAGATCTGTGGCGTGGCTGAAGCATTTCGAGAACATTTGGTCTCCAATGATTCACTGCTGAATAAAAAGACATCTATCTAACACAGACGTAAAGGAGCACATAAAACAGACAACAAAAATGATTCAGATTACCAGTCAACAAGCAAAAAATCCAAAAAAAAGAAGAAGAAAATATGATGTGAAAACTTTGAGCTGCTTTAACTGTTTATTGTTTTGATTTAAAAAGAGACAATGAACAATAATGAGCCAAATTTTCAGCTAAAACACTGAAGAAATGGAAAACGATTAGTACACAAACAAGATAACAAGATAATATAAGTAATTAAACAAAAAGAAAAAGGTTCAATGAGAAGATGAAAGGCATTTTGTCCTTAAGGCCAGGGTGATGAACTAAACTGAGCTCCTGTCACTGCAAATAGATCGAACCTTTTCAACTTATTTCATCTTATTTGCTAAATTTTACATATTTTTTATTCCTTCAATTTGTTTACAGACTCAGGTGTAATAGCTAAAGGTTTAACAAAAAAACTGCCGAAAGCTCCGGACCTCAGCAAGATAAACAATCTGAAAATGAGGTTGTCGTGTCCTCAGCATCCCGCTGACTGAACCGGTAGTCAGTTCCAAAGGAATTCAGACTCATTAGCCTCTGAGGCCTTCATTACGACACAATAACAAAGAAGGGAGGAGAAAAAAGCAGAGCCAGACACTTGAAGGAGCCTGGTGTCTGACCATTAGCTTGTTGAGCTGGAAGTGAAGACACGTCTCCAGCTGCGCAGCTGCAGAAGCCTGCGGTCGAACTGGCAGCTCTCATGGAAGAATGTCTGGAGTCGCCACAAAGAGCCCCTCCAGCTCTGGGTTCTTCTCATGTGATGTTTGGAAATGAGCAGGAACTCAGGTTGCATGTCGGGATTGAAAATTCATATTAGTCTTTTTTCTTTTTTATGTTGCTGTCATTGAAATAGAACTCGTTTGAAAAAGTCCTGCATTTTTCTGAGTTTCCTCTTGTTTACTAAATGAAGAGACAAACTAACGATGTGGTTTTTCAGCATTAAAGAAGCAGTTTCAGAAACGCCGAGCTGCACGCTACTGGTTAATTCCTGTGGCGTGACTTGAAATGAGACAACTCCAGCAAACAGATTAAAAACACAAACGCATGCAAACACTATTTTAGCAATGATTCAGACTTGTACATAATGTCCAGATTTCTGGGAACAGACGTCGGTTTGTAATGTCATGATTTATCCACATTTTAGGGACAAAACGCACCTGTGATTTACAAACACACACACACACACACACACACACACACACAGGAAGGCTGGGTCGCTGCTCCTGGCCTCAGCAGACAGATCCATCCTGGCATCGTAAAACCTCCTGGCATCTTGGCATTTTCTGCCTGTCTGACCAGCTCTCTTGTATAACACATCCCTCTGGGGTCTTTCAGCTTTTATAACGGGTCACTCAGTGCAGACACACAGAATATGTTTTTAATTGCATTTTCTAAAAGTTGCATATTAAGTTGCATGTAAAGTAGCTGCATGTTGCTGACAAATGAACTGAGGTTTTGACTGTAATAGTCTGTGGAGCTGAGCTAAAAGGCAAAGCTTTGAAATTATCGTTATTGAACCGTCACTCAAAGAATACAAGCAAACCCACATGCAGGCTACAATCTAGAGGCAGCCAGGTAATTAAAATATCAAAACTTATTATACTAAAAATGAAAGGGATAACAGTTGGACCCTTAAAGAATGTGAGCTGAAATGAAGAGATGTTCAACGTGGCTCCAGGACGTCAACAAGAACCTGGCGAGGTCCAACTGCAAACCAGAAACTATGAGATGAATAACCCTAAAAACAGAAACATATAACCAAGGTTTAATGATGGTTTCATGTCTTGAATATGTATGTTTAGATAGTTTATGGAGTTTAAAACTTCTATATTTACTAGCAGGACACTGAACAGTAATGTGTCAGGTGTTGTTTTGATGGTGTTTCTTTTTGTATTAACTGTTTTGTTTTTGGTTTCTTTTTGTTCGTCTTTGCTGTTTTTCCTGTTTGTTGCACGTTTATTTCATCATCCACTTGTCCTCAGTCAGCCTTTGTTTACCTGCCACGCCCATCTCCACCTGCCCGCAATTACAATCACTCACCTGTGCCCACTTCCCCTGATTATCCTCTGTCTTTTAAACCCGGTCAGCTCCTCCGTTTCCTCGCTGGTTCATTGTTTGCTTGTTGCTTCATGCATCGTCTGGTTGTCTTTGTCTTTGTCTCCCATTGTTCTCGTTCCTCGCCTCGCCTTTTTGTGTTGCTTAAGATTTTTGTTACGTTTAGTTTTGCTGCCCCGTCAGCTTTTTGTTTCCTTGTTCTTTTGTTTAAAACTAATTTTTTATTTGAGCTATACTGAGTCTGCCACTCTCCCCGCCCGTCTTGACATAATGAGATGATATTAAAATCAAGGAGGTTCTGAACAACTGAGTTACCTGGTTTGAGGCCTCAGGTGAAAGTAAAAGTCTCTCCCAGATTTCTGTTTTTGATTAAAGAAAAGCCCAGGTTGGATATCTGCAGAGGGTTTCAAACTTTTACATTTTATCGTTAAAAAGTTTTAAATATGACCAGATTTTTCAGTTACGTCTTTAATTTGTTCGTGCATTCATTCAATCATTGTTTGTCATTAACTTTTTTTTTTCTGTCTTATCAGCATCTTGTTATTTGTGTAATTGATCTTAAATGTGATCATAATGAACTTTAAATGATTTCTAAAAGACTGAAACTTGCAGAAACTCTCCTGCAGGTTTGGAGGTCGTATCTGTGCTTCTCTTTTCCTCCCGTCTCTGTGGGGATGTTCTCGGCCCGACAGGACCAGGTTCTGATGACAAACAGTTTGTGCTGGATGATGTGAGTCAAAGTGTTAATGTAATTAAATACAGGGGTGTGGAGGTTTCCAGTTTAATGCTGAGACTTCAATCTTCAGTCTGCACAGGACATTCCTCGGGCAGTTTGTGCTTTTCTGGTGAACTTGATGTTCTTCTGCACAGAGTTCACGTATTGGATGACGTTTTCAACTTCATGAATCTCAATTTTGCCCCACATGCCTGAACCAGCAGCTTGGTGTTGTTTACTTGTGATGGTTTTGAGCTCTTCTTTCCACTTCCTCCATGAAGATGTTGACAACGATGGCACATTTATGTTTCTGTCTGTAAATCCTTTTTGTTGTTTTTGAAATAAATGGTGGATAGGGAGAGTTCAAGCAAGGTAAAGATTTGGTCCAGGGTGAAGTTTGTCCTGTCGTTTATACATTAAATGAAAATATTCATGGACAATAGTCAATTATTTATTGAGCAAACCTTGCATAACTAAATAAGGACTGCTCAAACTGCCTGTTTGTCTTATTTGAAACCAGTTTTTGTGTATTTTGATTTAAAAGCACATGGACATCTGTGAGTAATGTGTTTTATTAGTGCTCCCTGCGTTAATGTCTTTAACACGGCTGTTTATTTGTAAACCAGAGGGGATCTATTAATGACCCAGTGTGCAGCTGAGTGGTGGTTTCCTGTGCTGCTGAGGAAATGATGGTTTGACAGAAAGTCCTCAGAAGCAGACAGATGTTTATGACTAACTGATGAAGAAAGAAAAGAAGAAGTTGAAGGTTTGTGTCAGAAAAGGCAACATGCTGTTCTTTATTTTAATCTGAGGTACAAATTGTTGTCGTTTTGTTCATGCACGCATGCAAAGCACATGCCACAAACATCCTGTATGCACCCAAACAGAAACGTCCAGAATGCAGTCAGACAGAAGAGATTCAGCAGTGGGATCACGTGTGTTCTCCGCCAAGCAGCACATTAGGTAACACATGCAACAGAGACGTGACTCACTTTTAACTCCAGTGATCCAAAATGTACACTGACTCAGAGGGATGTGAGAGAAATGCAATCTGGGGAGGATTTCACTCCCTTCCTCTCCATAGTAACAGTCTGTTTCCAACAATCTGGATCTGTTTTGAACCGTTCTGCATGTCATTTCAGATTAATTCAACCTGTTTGTTTGTTTTGCATGGTGCCGTGACATAACTTCTGTTATGAATTGGCAAAATAAAATGAACCGAACTGACGTGAAAATGTGATTCAGCTAACAATGCAGACTCTAAATATTCAGGTATAAAATGTCATACGCACGCAAAGTTGCCTGATAAATCTTTACAGGCCCACACAAACTTCATCAAGTACAACAAATCTGTAATGAAAAACGAATCCAGCCAAAACACGAGGGAGACCGTGGAGACCTAAAACACAGAGGAGAAAACAAACTTTTTTATAACATGAATAAAACAGTTGATGAGGCTGCAAACTATTAATAACAGAAATGTTGGGGAGCACATAAGGTAATAAAAGATATAAGAAGAATCACAAGCAACAGGACCACAACAGAATAAACAGAATGACTGAAAATATTAAAAGTAGCTCCTCCTGGTAAATAATGTTAATTACTTAACTTGCTGAGTATTGTTTGGTTCTGTGCTGTCTTTTGCAGCTGTTTTGACTCTTGAAATAGAATTCAAAATGGTTTTTGGTGATTTATTTCCAGTTTTTCACTTATTTGCAGCTACAAGGCAGGGCAGGTTGTGAGTAGATTTGTCATATTGATCTGTTGGCAGTGACTGAAACTGCAGGCAGTGCCAATAGAGTCTTACAGGAGCAGAGATAAGTGCCTCATGTGCCCAAAGTGTTGGTGCAATAAAAAACTTACAATGAAGCACTAAGCCTGGTACCCAGTCAGTTTCCCTCTAATTCACACCTTCATTCTGAGACCTCAACAACCTTTAGGAGGGAGGAGAGTAAGATTAATCTGCATGTGAATTTAGTTCACATTAACGGAGCATCTCATGCAGTTTAAAGCTTGAATCTCTGCACTCTCAGGTTTAAGTTAAAGAAGCTCTCCGGGTGGGAAGTGAAACATCTTTAACGACAGAACAGAAGTCCAGATTTTTAAACCTTTAGGGTTCTCCTCGTCCCGGATGATTGAGGATCTGCACCAACGCCTCCTGTAACATTATCAGATACAGGAATGGTGTAAAAGCACAACATGTGTGCAACAATGTAGAGTTTTTGTGGATGAAAGCATGGAAGATAAATTTCAACCAAGCAGCTTGGAGCAGACGGACTGGACATGAACAAAACACAAACTGAGGACAGACAGGAGACATCCAACAGGACATTTTCTCCATCATGGTCGGCCTATTTTCCATGTCTGTAGCTACATATAGATCTCTCACAGGAGGATCCTAATTAACCATCCATGTGGCTTCTGAATTTAATGGTTGGGAGTTTAAAGCAACAGGAAGGAATATATATGCATGCATCACTTTTTAGTATAATTTGTTTTACTATTTCCCCATTTAACTGTTAATCTGAAGTATTTTTTGTACAGTTATTACTCATAATCTAATTAAAAACTCAGTTAAACTCCAGGTTGTAGGGCAACAAAACAGATTAATAAAACTAATTAAAATATCACAGGTTCATAACACTGAGGCCATCATAAGGACATCATTAGAACTTCATCAAAAACCTTTTATTTACAATTTATCTGAAACACATCTAAGAAGTTTATTGTAACATCAGATGGAGGCAAAGACCAAAATAACAAAATAAAACTATCTGGAGTTGCCACAGAATAACCTACCCAAAATAAAGACAAACTCCAACAATCAGAGTAAAATACTGAGCAAAATGAATGCAGCCCTTCTCTATAACTCATTATTTAACAGTGCAGATGTTACAGATGTGGCTCTGTGATATGTGAGTGGCTGAAGTAGAAGATATCTTTGCTCCTGTCTGCAGCAGTGCCATCTCATGTCCAGCTTGTCACCTGATCCACCAATCACTGCTCTGCAGACTATAAGCATTACACATCTGTGCCTTAATAACAACAGTTCCTTCATGGTATTATGGAAAAACTGTCCTTGCAGGGACCTTATTCGTCTCAAAACTGCATCATAATCAGGTCCTTCCATAGCTGCTGACACCTGTGAAATGGCTGCAGAAAGCAGGAGGTCAGAGATGTTTTTGTCCTCCACATAAGAGGAGAATAAATGTGTCAGATGGCGTTTTTCTTTTTATTTCTATTCAAGGACACATCCGCCCCACAGAGCCCTGCACCTGATCCTGCTAAGAGTAACAATGCAATTTATTTTTGTGTATGTGGAGCACATGCCTGACTAAAAGGCATCTCAAGTGAGGGTGTGTACGTTTGCATGCCCAGTGGGCTACGTGTCTCTATGTCTGATGTTATTTCTGCTTGCAGTCCTTCATTATACAACAAATCAGTCCAAGTCTCATTTCTCTTATTATTTTTAGTCAAGATTTGGGCATCAGAGCATAAAAAACGGACACAGGTGACTTTAAGCAAACTCTAAATTGTCCTCAGGTATGAGTGAGAGGGTGAACAGTTTGTCTTGTTTGTTTCCATGTGTTCCTGTGATGGACTTGTGATCTGTCCAGGGTGAAGCCTGTCTCTCACTCAATGACAGCTGGAGACGGACACCAGCTCCCCTGCAGCCTGGAAAGGAAACAGTGAGTAAAGAAAATGGACGGGTTGACTTTTAACTGAAGATTGGTTTATTTTGGAGGCTTTAGGGATGTTTAAGGAATTTCTCTTATTGATAATCTGACAAGACTTCAAGTGCTTAGGGCCTGTTGTCCAGGAAAACAGGAAGTGTGGTGAAGAGGTGAGGAAGAGTCCAGGCAGGATGGAGAAAAGTTTCAGGAGTTATTTGTGACAAAAAGGTGGCAGCAAAGGTCAAAGGAAAGGTTTACAGACAGTGGTGAGAGCAGCTTTTGTCAGGGTTCAAACCTCAAAGACATAACTGCTACTTTTTATCTTTGTGCTAATAGTTATTTAAAAAATTAAACAAAAATTAGGCCTAGCAGATAGTGTAAGTTTGTCCAGTCAGGTTTTCAGTATCACTCCAAGCTCTACTGCATGTCCTGTCCACATCAAAGTCTCAGACCAGCGGGTTTCTTCGTGGTAGCTACGTGCACGTTACAAACAGAAGGATCACAGTCACCTCTATAGTTGTGCCAAACTGAGCCACAGGAAAATATTTGTTGAATCTCCTCCATCCGCTTAAGGCGCACCTGTATTGTGCTCAAACTGATCGACACTTGGAGGAATGCTCACTTTGTTTCTGAGAAGCAGATTAAGAGATTAGTTTGTAAATTACTATTACAGTCCAAGGAGCTTAGAGCTGTGAAAAATGAAAGTGAAAACAGGTGCAGGTGCTTCAGACTTTAAGCCCAGTAAATCTGAGTGGAGCTATTGTCACATTTAAAGTCGTGGAGTTCACACATGCTAACTGAAATATGGGTCAGGCAAAGAAATGTCAATATGTTATTAATCCATGTTAATGTAATGTTTTCTGTGTCAGCGGTGAGGGTGAGTGCATCCTAACTACAGGAAGTACGACATCTGGCTTCTTCTCTGCCTGATAGAGCTTTGTGGACGGCACGGTGAACTGTGTTCACAGACAGTGTTCCTGAGCAGAACAGAACCAGAACCAGACTTGACCTTTGACCTCAGAGGTTTCTACAAATTCTTGAAATCTTTTCATGATATAATGAACGGTAGATGAAAGGATTTCGGTTTTCCTGATTATCTGCAGAGGAACATTATTCTGGAATTTAGACCCAGTTTTTCATAGACTGGTGAACCCCTGCCCATTTTTACTTCTTCTCTAAAATGTTCCTTTTTATACCACTTACGGAGCTGCTGCCAACTGACTTATTTAGTTGCAAAATGCTCCTGCAGCTGTTTCTAATTTGCACTTACTTTTACAGGTTTTTGTTGCTCCTGTTGCTGCCATAAAATCAAACTTTTTTTTCCAGAAAATTGTAGTTAGATATGTTTACTGTGTTCCTCTGTGAATAAAATATAGGTTTATGAGATTTGCAAATCATTTCATTCTGTTTTTATTTACATTTTACACAAAGTCCCAGCGTTTAGAGACTTTGTATTGTAGTAAGCAGAAGAGACAAAGTAACGGCACCAGATTTAAATATCCATCACAGACATTCTCCAGCTGAGTGTGAACGCTGAGCAATGCAGCTTCATCACATCAGAGCTCCACTTATTAAAGCTCAAAAAGTCTCTGACACAAGTGTGAAAGCTTGTGAAGCGTGAAGTCATCCAGGAGTTATTCTCGGACCCCTTCAGAGACCTGGCTGACAACATCAGAGGACAGTCTTGTCCACCAGGTGCTGCAACATCACGAACAAAGCCCAGGGGAATATTAAGATTAAAACTGGACTTTAATCTTTTTAAAACGTAACAATAGTTCCGTTTTATCCTTTACTTTTCCTGGAATAAGTGATGACAGCTGATTCAGAAGACTAAGGGAAAATAAATCTCTGCAGGCAGAAGAGAAATGTGTCCAGATGACCCAAATATCTTTTTGTCAGTAACAGAAAGGTGAGGTAACAAACAGGGACATTCTGCTCCCAGGGTTGACGCCTTCCACTGCTACAAATGTAGATTTATACACGTGAATCCATATTAGGGGATGAAGTAGTTTAGCTGTAAATATAGACCGTTTGACAGCAGTTCTGCTGTGTTGTTAGCCTGTTATCTCTGTGTGGAAACAGGGAGTTCGAACACTGAACCTTTCTGTCTGTAGAACAAACAATGAATCATTTATGAATGTAGCTGCTAACTTCCTCATTACAAGACTGAACGTTCTTAGTTTGAGCTGGGGTTTTGTTAGGTGAGGAGTGGCTCCGGAGCCTCGTGTTCAAGTTTAAATTTCTTTATAAAGAACATTTAAAAACAGCTGCTATTTGCTAAAGTGCTGTACATAAAATACCAACAAAGCACAAAAGATCATACAAGCAAACACCAGAAAAGAAAAGTATAATAAATCACAAACAATAAGACATTAAAATGATTTTAAACAATGTCAGCTCCTGCTGAATTCAAAGCGATCGAGTGCAGATGTGTACAGATGTGTTTTAAGGTGACTTCTAATAAACACTGAGTTAAAGCCTGTCAGAGATGTCGGGACAGTTTGTTCCACAGTTTTCCGACCACCTCGATGAACCAGCTCGGACCCCGGGACAACTAAAAGCAAACAGTCAGTAAATCTAAGGGATCTGGAAGGACATCGTTTCACCACCATGGATACTCAAATACATTTGAAATGTTATCAACTGCTCTGCATACAGATTGGGAATGGATCATAAAAAAGCTTCATGTTTATGTGAGGCAGATCCTGGCTGATATGTATAAAAGTCAGCAGTAACTCAGCCGTGCTCAGCAGAACGTACTTTGGTGAGTTTGTCCTGTACTGAAGACAGGAACACATTAACAGGATAAAACCACAAGCTGTGATGTCCTGTAGAACATTTTACACATCCAGCCATGTTCTTTACCCACCTCTCCTTTCCGGGTTGTGGGGAGCTGGTGTCTATCTCCAGTCCTTAGTGCGAGAGGCGGGGACACCCTGGACAGCTCGCAAGTCCATCACAGGGACACAGAGACAAACAACCATTCACACCTAGAGAATTTAGTTACCAATTAACCTGACGTGCATGTCTTTGGTCTGTGGGAGGAAACCAGAGTAAACCCACTCGTGCACAGGAGAAAGGCCCCAGCTCAGGAAATAATCCTACAATCTTCTCATTAGGAAGCGACACCTCTAACTGCTGCTCCACCGTGCCACTCATTGAGTTTATACAGCACAGATTACAGTATTTACCCCCAGGAGTTCTGTTAAATCTATCATCAAAAATGGAAGGATTATAGGTTATGTTTAAATCTACCAAGAGCAGGCAGTCCTCACATTAATCTGAGTGAGCGTGAACACCTTGGAGCGCTCTGAAGGAGTTCCAAGCTTCAGCAGGTGAGATGGGAGAGCCTGTAAACACAACAGCTGTTGTTTATGGGAGAGTAGCAAAGAGAAAGCCACTCTTACTGAAAACAGATTAAATCCAGTCCAGTTTGCCAAACTGGACTGTGTAGTAGACCGGTGACCCGTCCAGGATGCAGTTCACTGAAAGACCCGGGACGTGTACCACCCTCCTGTGAAGCAGGAAGGAAACTAGATTTCTGCCGAAGAACTCGTGACTCAAAAATAAGCATCTAAAGAAGTTGAATGAGCTATTATTTTTTTCTTTTCTTCCCAGCAGTATGATGCTGATTGACTTACCTTCTTTGAACAATTCACTAACTGTTCAAAAGTAACGGTAACACTTTACTGCCACCTTGTGGTTAAGATGCAGCAGCACAGCTTTTTTTGATGCATTAAAAGCAGATTTTTATTTAGTTGACTCTGTGTGAGAAAAGTATGTTTTGTGTGACATTTTGCATCTTAAACACACACAGTGACAACTAAAACATTATTATGGATTAATATAAGCAAATGTATTTAACGTTTAACTGTAAGACTAACTGCTCCTGGGAGTCTTCGAATCACACATTCAGGAAAAGGAACACAATTAGACAAGAATCACACAATTCACTACTTTTTATTTAGCCACATGAAAAGAAAACCTGAGCATGATTTACTCACAAAACACTAAAAATATAAAAGGACTTAATAAAAAAAAAATCACATCAAACAGAAACTTCCCACATATTTCAAAATAAAAGATTCAATGCTTTTGTTGGAAATCAATAAAAAAATCAGAAAAAAGAAACCTTTTTGCTTTATGTCTGCTAATACTTATATAATACATCCTGAAACCATAATAAAACAGCAGTAACTTAGTTTTATTTTTGCAGACACCAGAACACTGAATTAAAACTAAAAAGATTCATTTAATTCTACTCTGAACAAAGTAAAGTTAGGTATCCACTGTGGTCAGATTTTAACCACAACCCAAAATGTGTCCAACAATTTATTCAAGCAAACGAAATTAAAAAAAAAACTTGCTGTTTCTTCACACTTTCTTTGCTCTATTACTCAAAATGTTTAATCCTTGCAGACAACAGATGTTCATTACGAGGGTGATGATGGCGTAAGAGTCCATTGTAAAGGGGGTTGTGTCGTGCAGATGCAACACGCCGTCGGTTAGCCCACCCTGAGGGGTGGAGCTACGAGGACGACGCCGTCTCCTCTGACAAACAGCATGGGGATGTTCCTCTTGGTCGACTAAAAACACAAACAGTGAACACGTTTAAATTACTCTGAGTGTTATTCTTCCAATACTGACTAAATGCTGTTTCCATTCAAAACAGTAAAAATAGAAAAGGAAAATGTGGAATCTTAAAATGCACAAAATAGATCTTCGGTTATTTTATTTAAAATTGAGAAGTTAACAAGAGTTATATCGGCCTCCAAACAAAAAGCCGCTGCAGCTGATGAATCTTTAATGAAAGCATACCGTATTTTCACGACCATAAGGCGCACATAAAAGTCTTAGATTTTCTTCAAAATGTGCAGCGCACCCTATAGTACAGTGTGCCCTGTGTGTGTGTTGTTGTTGTTGTTGTAAGGCGGACGTAGTAGAGAACACCATGAGAACGTTAAAGGGGGAAGTGTGGGCGTAGATTGTATATACCTGTACGTATAAGAACAGGTATGTGCGTTATGCAGAACATCGTTGTTTTAACAACTCTGAAAATGGCAAAGAGACACGCTTATGAAGCATAGCTTAAACTGAAGGCCATCAGCTACGCGGAGGAACATGGAAATCGAGCAGCCGCGAGAGAATTTAAAATTAATGAATCCATGGTTCGCAAGTGGAGGAAGCTGAAAAACGAGCTCCGACAGGTGAAGAAGACGCAGCTGAGCTTCCGCGGAAATAAGGCGAGGTGGCCCGAGTTGGAGGAAAGACTCGAGCAGTGGATCATTGAGCAAAGATCAAGTGGGAGAAGCGTTTCAACGGTCACAATTCGACTAAAAGCAGTAACGCTAGCAGAAGAAATGAAAATTGAACATTTCCAAGGAGGTCCGTCTTGGTGCTTTCGTTTCATGAAACGGTGCCATTTTTCCATCCGGACCAGGACTACGGTAGCGCAGAAACTTCCAGCGGATTATACCGAAAAGCTGGTCATCTTCCGCTCCTACTGCAGCAAACACATCACCGAAAAACACATCCAGCCCAGCCACATCACTGACATGGACGAGGTGCCGCTCACCTTCGACATCCCGGTGAGTCACACTGTAAAAAAAAATGCGAATACCAAACTCAGTTTTGCTCCAGCTCTTTTTTTAAATTTGTTTTACCCGTGTGTTTTACCATGCCTGCGCATATTGATGTTTAATAAAATGTTAGTACATTGTAATCAATACTTAAATAAACCACAACCAAACTCAATTTTGCTCCCGCTCTATTTTTACGGTAAATACGCACACTTGTATGCTTGTCTGTGTTGTTGTAAGGCGGACGTAGTAGAGAACACCATGAACACCACGCCCACGCCCCCCCATGAGAACGTTAAAGGGGGAAGTGTGTATGTAGATTGTACTGGTATTTAAAACCCGCGCCCTTTAATCAGGTGCGCCTTGTGTGTGTTAAATACAGTAATGACACACAAAAATTGAGACTGCGCCTTTTAATACGGTGCGCCTTATGGTCGTGAAAATACGGTAACTTGAATCATTTACCTCGATCACATTTCATTTAAAATTTTAACATACATGGTAGTAGAGTTAACAGGAATCTGTCCTCGCTGATGCAGATTAACTGCTTCATTGTGCTGAAAGTTAAAACCTGCGTTTTAAAAGTCCAAAACAAAAACAGGTTTTACGTGAGTAGAAACAGAGCCGCAAAAAGAGGAGAAAAACAAAATCTACCTTATACAGTTCTTCATACGTCTCCTCATCAATTTCCACTGTGGTCACTGTCTCCTCCACATCACCCAGGATCATGTTCAGGTGCTGATCATACGCCTGACACAGACAAACACATATAAGATGACAGAAATGACGACCTGAACCTGCCAGGTGGGTGTAACGTACATGCAGTCGGCCGCGGAGCTCCCGGTCGTTCCTCATCTTGACGTAGATCCTCTCATCCAGACTGAGCCTGATCAGATCGAGCGGCTCCTCAACCGTGTTGGTAGCTGGTTGCTAAAGAACGCACACAAGAGAAGTCATTATTTTGACATCAACTTACAGCTGAGAACATTTAATTTCTTGCAGTGTAGTTCTTTAACGACTGTCCTTCGTTCTGATGAGCTGTGGTTAAAAGACATTATCTTACTATTAGTTAGATTCTGCTGCTTGGAAATGTCTCATCTGGAGATTTTCAGTTCGACATTCAACACATTGGGTCTTTCTTGTCTCCTTTATCTTTTCTAAAATAACACTTTTAAACCCAACTTTTCGTAAAACATATTTTATTTACATCTGTATTTATTTCACAAGTTTCTAATTTTAGAATGAGGAACAAAAAGTCCAGTTACAGAGTGAGTAATTAAGATAAATAGATGTTTGTTCTGTGCAGAAATAAACACACTTGTAACACTTCCAAATGACCAGGAAATAAATACTATAAATCAACCTTTTTTGTTGTTTGCTTTCAAACAGCAACTGTTTCAGGATACAGTAATCTTTACATGTCATACATAAATTAACTCAAAGATAAAACATTTCTGAGGACATGTCTGAAGCTGAATTTGATCTTGTTTTTAAAACATCTCTTTTAAATGCTGTTCATGTACTGTACACATTATAAATATTATTATTAATCTAATTCTTATGTCTGTTATATTTTGTTTACACAGAACTACCAGGACACAATCACTTTCTGGCTAAAGCATGTTGGTGCAGAAATTGTCTGTCAAACTGCAATGTCTTTGGTATATTTTGCAAATTAAACTAAAATAAATGTGAGCATATCGTATCATTATGACAGACTGCTAAAGACAAAGTTAACCTGTTAGAAGCACAATCTTTAAAACACGAGTTTTTAATTTTGACGGTAGTAGCATTACATGCTAGCTAGGCTAATCAGGCTAGCCGGTTTCACAGGCCCACGCGTGCTAAGAAGGCATTTGTAGTTAACAAAAATAAACAATAACCCCTTTAAATATTTCACAGATGTGAGAACAGTCGGCAGTTACACGTAACAGACAATTGCAGCAACGTTGTGTTCAAAAAAGCGTGTAATGAACCAAACTACACAAACCTGCTCAACTTCGTCCGCCATGATTTTGAGCTTGCGTCGAGTACACTGACCGCTACGGAAGCTGCCAGGTCCACAAAAAAACGCGTTTTCACCCAGCAAACTGCACCTGCTCTGTTTTAAACCATCTGTGCCTGTTTTAACGCTGATATAGCTCAGACTAGCGGAATAACAGTGTCCGTCAAAGAGTAAAAACTAACTTTACATTTCTTCACGGTTAAATATTTCACTTTACTCAATTGTTTTGTTAGTTAAAGTCACTGAATGCGCTTCTTGTACGAGTAGAAGGATCAATAGTAAACCTGGCAACCTGTTCCACTGTAATAAAGGTCTCTTCATCCTGCTGCTCCGTTTCCAGAGTGTTCCGTGATGTTCGTGTTTATTGTTGTTAAACGTTCAAAAAGGTAAGAAGCTTTACCACCAAACCTTACTTTTTTCACCTTAAATAGTCGTTTGTAAAGTAACAAGTCCCAGTTTTTCAGTGATCAGTTCCTAATGTTTAAAATGATCCCTCCATCAGGGCTGTAACGCAGACACTAACCGTTATTGATATAATAAAAACACTTTTGATTTATATAGAAATTGCATCACTGGATGAATAAAAAGCACACTAAGCTGGCAGAGGTTTTATTTGGTTTAATTAATGCATGGAGGGATTTAGCCAGTTCCTGTACTTTTGTCGTTTTCAGGCTTTTCTGCTGCCACGTATCATGACTCCAGCTGATAATTAATCATTTATTGTGACTCGGTTGTGGAAATGAAACCGTTCAGATGAAACTTTAAAGCTCAGGAGAAATGACCAAGCTGAAACCACTGAACGAGAAAGAGGTTGTTAAACCATGTCTCAAGCAAAAATAATCCTTTTTATTAGACAAACTAATCAGCAGATTATTTATTATAAGAGGATTTTATGTTTGTTTCTCACTGTATGCATGCATTTGTTCATTGCATGCAGAAACAACATTAATAACTTGTGTTATTATTGTAATGTTCTGCTTGTTTTCTCTCTTTATTTGTATTTTTGGCACGCTGTGCATGTTTGTGCACATCCTCTGAGCTCAGGACGGTCCAGTTCTCCATACTGGGTCTGTCAGCCGAGCGAGGAGGCAGAACAGATCCGAGCAGCGGTGTGACCCATTCCACCCCCAGCTGCAGCGTAGCTCTGTGGTGGAAGACATCCCTGCTACAAACCACATCCACTGACGTGTAGCCGAACCCAAACTCGCTGCACTTTTATCATCTTATGCATCTTTAATTTTAGAAGCCTCCAGATTAAACAAATATCACCTTTTTGGTCAATCTACACTTTCATCTAGGGCAACTAAGAAGTGGAACATCATCATAGTTGGCTTAGAGTTCATGTTTTAATGTATGAAATTTACCATTTTAATTTTTAAAACTAATTGACAAGTTAAAGCTTTTCTTCTGCTCCTTCTGGTTAGTTTTCTGCTCCGTTTAGCTTCAACAACTCATTTTCAGCTTCTCCACATTGCAGATGGCCGCTCATCCTGAGCCTGGTTCTGGTTCTGGAGGTTTCTTCCTGTTAAAAGGGAGTTTTTTCTTTCCACTGTCACCAACCTGCTGCTCAGGATGGGAGACTGAGACAAAGTGAAGATTAAACTCAACCTGCTGCTTCCTTAGAGAGACCTGAGACGACTTTAGTTGTGACTTGGCGCTTACTAAATAAACTGAATTAAACTTCATTGTTGCAGGAAGTAATGCAATTTCTGTAAATATTTTGGGCTGTGTGTGATTGAGTATCACGCCCTGTTTTGCTTGTGTCACAATCAGGATTGTACTCCTGTAGTAATAAGATTGGTTTTAATTATTAATTCCTATCTTTACTGTTTGTTCTGCTTGCTCAACAGGACCAAACATGTAAATCACCAGCTGAAGGATGGCTGACAAAGTGGCCTGCTTTATTTGAAGAGACGTATCGGCTGCAAGCCTCCGTCAAATCCAGCTTCCGTCCACTTTGACCACATTACGTAAATGAACCAAACAAGGCTTTTGATCAAGATCTATGTGTCATTTAAATTTTAATCTTTTTGTAACCAGGATAATTTTTCTATATTAGATTTAATTCATTTACTTTATTTTCTATTTTGTTAGATTTAATTTTAATTATTTTATTTAAAAATTTAATTTAAATCCTCCTTTCCTTAATTTATTCAACACAAGCCGTTATGTGACCGTCATGTGATCGTCATTTTGACGTCATGTGACAGCTGCACGTCAGCGTCCTAAATTGACAGCTACGGCTTATATGGCTGCTGAGCGCACCTTAGGCAGGAGACGCTGTCGGATCCTGACGTGCAGGTAGGCATCTGGTCTATTTCTAAGCAGTTGTCAAATGTTTATTATGTATCTTTCAATTGTGCGCCTCTGTTAACTTACAGACATGTGAACATTCGGCTAAATGTTACGATCACGGTTTGTCAAGAGGGAACTGGTGAGTGCGTGTTTGGGAGCTGGTAAGCCAGCACTAGCTTTTCTAGCTTGTTGAGTTGATTATATTACCAACTTAAATAAAATACTACTGTTGTGTAAACAAGCAAAAGAAATTGAATTTACATAAGTTGCATGATTATTAGGTAAATTTAGTTAACTATAACAAAATGCATGTACATGTGAACTGATTATTTAGGCCTGTTTATACAGGCCAGGTGTGTTGCAGATTCCTAGTCTAAGGAGTGTACTACAGGATAAATCATGGATTGTCTGGTATTATGTGACCAGACTGGCGAGCTAACCCACTAGCGGATCCGGAAAAAAAACACAACTTCTGGCATTGAAGAAAGCTCTTCTGATTTGGTTGAGGACATCAGGCCATAAAATCTTCACTCTGGACTGGCCGCTTCAGAAAGAATTGGATTTAACTTTTGTTGTTCCTCTCAACATCAGTAAGAACTGTTGGATTCCTTGGATTAGGGAACCATTCTGGACTTTAATAATTGTTGATCAACTTGTATATTTTGTAAATATTAATACAATTCATTGATTTTGCACCATCTGGTAGTCTGTGTTTAACAATTTGCCACTTCCTTTAGTAGACGAATCTAGTTTGAGAATTAACTCCAGCTTGGATTATTTCTTTAATACTCTTAGAATGAGAATTGGGTTACATTTTATTTTTATGTCAGGAAACTCCGATCTCTTTGGAAGGCCTGATTTAAGGTGATCCCCTCCTTCCATATAACTTGTAGCCGGGTCAAACATCAGCTGACAGAAAAGAAATGAGTCCACTTTGATCAGAAATATGTCTTTGTGCAGGCATTTAAAACTCTCCATTTAGTCTTGTGTTCTTAGCTTTTTAGCATTAAAATACCAGAACTAGGCCACAAATTGAGATTTATTTTTGTGATTTAACTGTAATAATTCTTTTCACTGATACAATCAGCCACATAAAAACTGCTGCACACATTGTTTGACATCATTGCAGTTATTAATAATTATCTTAGTGTCTCCTGTTCAGACGGGCTTGGTGTCTGAAAAACACCAAGCATCTTTCATTATTAAACTTCACTTTGGTGAAAAAGCCACCAGGTTTTGTCTTTTTTGTGCAATTTTGTTTTGTTTTTTGTTTTGTTTTCTGTCAGTGCTCCTAGACTTCCTGTTTCCCTTATTCTGTTAGATCAGGGGTGTCAGACTCCCGGCCTCGAGGCGACGCTGTCCTGGAAGTTTTAGGTGTTTCTGCTCCAACACACCTGATTTAAATGGTTTAATCACCTCCTCACCAAATCATCAGGTTCTTTAGGAGCATGGCAACAAGTCAGCCATTTAAAGCAGATGTTTTAAAGCAAGAACACATCTAAAACATGCAGGAAAACGTCCCCGGAGGAACAGAGTCTGTTCCCACTTACCTAACCACTCCTGCCCAGTATGTGAAGCCAATTCTTGTTTTATTGTCTTATTTGCTTCATTTATCAATAGAAACTGTTGTAATTTTGTATTCCATGCTTTAGTTGTTTTAGGTTTGTGGAATAAATTATAATTCTGTTATCTGTCTGCCTCCTGTCCTCTTAGTCCTGTTTCCCCCCAGTAGTACCATTTATTTTATAGATACTAATACATAAGTTAGTGAGTATTACTTACTTACTAATACATAAAGTGTTCAAAGTTAAACATTGCTAACTCATAACAAAGAAAAAAATTGGTCCAGCTGAAGTATATTCTAACATTTTTATTCTGCTTCAGTACAGTGAGATTTCATAAATTACTACCTAACATCCCGTTCTCCAGAACTGTCTGCTGGTTTCAGAGCTGCTGTATTATTTTAAAAAACAAATGTGATGCTTATCTTGATCTAAACTAACAAACAAGTTAGTGAAACATGAACAGATTAACACCCAAGCAGAATTATTATGAGAAACTTTATGTTTTAGAAAGTCTTCAGCTGTCAGAAACTCACATTTACCAGTAAAATATCTGTAAAGGATTAGTTTTTAAATAAAAGGCTCATTATTTTATTGATATTGTGTCTGTGGTTCACGTGTCAATAAAGTAAAAAAACTTGATGTTTATTTTTCTGTCTGAATCACAGCTTCATTCATGGCCACAGGAGGTCAGTGTTGGACCATAAAATCTGTTTAATTCAGAGTTTATTTTCCTTCTAACCAGCTTGTTTTCACCAGGATCTTGTGGTTTTTATGGTAGCATCATCCATGTAAGTGTTTAAAGTGATGCATGTTAAATGTCATACATGAGAAATGATCCCACTGACTGAAACATTTATTATAACAAACAAACAAGTCACCGTCTGACAGAGGTCATGGCTTGAGATGGTTTATTTGGTAATAAAATTATGAGACTGAGCATCCTTATTGTGACCCACTGCCTTGAACGGCAGGTGATCATGTAATTGCTTCAGTAAATGTGTATTTATTTGTTAGCAGCTCTAACGCCGTCAGTTTTACAGATATTGAGCTAAAACTTATTTTCATTATGACACATGGAGACCATGTCCTGAACTGAATGAGCCACAGATTCTGGGCTGCCCATCAGACTTTCCAACCAGGCAGCCGCGACAGAAACTGATGCTTCGTGGTGGTTTTTAGACCCACGGCTGATGCTGCAGTTTATCTTAAAGGTGAAATACTTTTTCACCAGCTAAAACCACACCACAACAAGCTGAGGTTACAAGTTTATTGAAGGTAAGAAAGTGAGCCTGAGGGGTTGAGTCTCATCATCGACGGGTAGAAAGAAGGAGCAAACATCCTGACCAACTTGTGACCCTCCAGATGGATGAATGGATGTTGGTAGAGATAAGATAGGAAGGATGGAAGCGATGAGAAGGAATGGAGGATCCAGTGAGATCAGACAGAGTGGACTGGGCCCAGACTGGATAACCCTGCAGTATCTTTGCTGAAAATGAGGGGAAAAGAGGGTGGGTGTAGAGACAACAAGACAAACTGAGCTGGAAGGGTGACCCGACTGTAAGAAGGCTTGTCAGGTGATTGAGACGTGAGCATCAGTTAGTGTATTAACTCCATGTTTCTCCTCTGTGGCATTGTCATCAACTGTCTTCACAAACTGACAGCTCACAAGGTGTGAAAGTGTTTGTTTCCGAAGCTTTCTGACTGCGCTGAGTCCAGGTCAGCCATCCCTCAAACACACACACGTCACCAGCGCTGCTCATCTGCAACATTTTATGAAGATTACTCATTCTGACGCATTTCAGGGCAGATGCAGAGAAAGACATCTGCTTGTTGCCGAGAGAAACTCCAAACTCTTTGTGAAGTCACAACTTTTCCAAGGATCCTGTTAAAACAACATTTAGTCATTAATAATGCCAACAGAGGTGGCATAAGGTCAAGCTGTAAGATGTGACTGTCAGAGGGGGGGAACACGGAGGCGAACACAGAGCGCAGACTCATGTTTCTTTAAAATAAAACTAATTTATTCGAATAAAAAAATAACCAAAACAATGGGCTGACGAGGCAGCAAAACTAATAATAACAAAAATCCAAAATCCAAAATCAAGGAACAAAGCAAGGCTTAACCAAACGTGACTACCATGGACCAAGTGGAAAACACAGCAAAAACGGAATGACCCAGTAGGGAATGAAGAGCAAAGACCGGTATATGAAGGCTGAGGATCAGGAGGAAAATGGGCACAGGTGAGTGATAACAAACAGGTGAAAATGATGGCAGTGATTAAGTAGTCATGGTAACGTGGGTGTGGCATGAGAAACTGGAAAGTAACTGAACAGCAAGGAATGAGAGAAGGAGGCGTGGCAGGTTACTGGGGAGGTGAAAATGACAAGACATGAACACAAATCCAAAAGACAAACACAGCAGAACAAGAACCAGAAAAACCATCAAACAAAACACCAAAACTATGACAGTGACTGAAAATAGTTTTGGCTTTTAGAATCAATCAGTCAAATATGATGCGAATGTCTTTCAAGCCCTAGTTTATTTTGATTTTCTTTATTTCTGGGAGATCTGTGAAGAGCCTTTCTTCTGAAATAAAACACACGCATGTAAAAACAGGTACCTACTCTGACAGAATGATTGATGGGAGGTAATTAATCAAGACTCACTCTTTTTTTTAAAGGACATCAGGTCACATGCAGCTGCACTCAGCAACTTCCCAGTCGAGTAGCTCCAGGGTAGGTGACCTGCACAGAGGGGATGGATGTGATGAGTGCACACAAGGAAGAAACAGATGAAAAAGGACAAAATAATTGCATGAGCTCAGAATAGTTGAGGCAGTTTTAGCTGCATTGTGACCATGCGTACTAGGCTAGCTGGATGATCTTTTACCTAATCTGCATTTACTCTACTGGGACTAAATTAGGTAATATTTTGGGTAACATGGGTAAAATTTCCCCCCCATGGTCATTAGTTTCTGCAACACTAAATTTTACTGATTAGTTGTGTTTTGCATCATGCTGCACATGAGCTTTTTGTTGTTGAGGATAGCTCAGAATCACCCAGCTGGGCAGAAACTTTGTGGCTGAAACTGCTTTAAAGCATTGTGCAGACTGCAGAGTGTATTACTGATACCCCCCGTCCCCAGTTTACAGGACATTTTCACCTCCCGCTGTATCTACAGAATATTACCTGACCCCATCAGGCCTTTTATAGGCTGTTCACACCGACCTCAGGAGTAGGTCTGCTGGACTTCGGCTTCATTCAGCTCTGTTCACGCAGCCTTCAACCACAGTAGTCCTGTCTTCACACTCTGCTCTGCCCCACCTGAACCCCCCTGGACTGTTCCCACACAGTCTGAGCAGATGCTTGTTTAAGTTTGTATCTCACTGAGCTGCAACAGCTGGTGACTAGTTGGAGACACCAAGCTGTGAGACCATATGCAAATTATTACTTAAAATCACACTGAAATTACACAACATTTGGGCCATAAATTGGCCAGGAGTTCACATACATATTGTCTGAGCATTGTGCAAATTATTTGGTTGTGATTTAGTCTCAAGTGTTGGGATTTTATCGCGCTTGCTCCCAGGGCGTGCAGAATCTCAGACTGTCTTTAACGCCTCCAATCAGTCCCAGTTTAGTTAGGCTGCAGACCCAATGCTTGTTACAAACCTACAGACAATATTAGGCACACCCCTGCAGGAAAGTGTCACATGGACAGTTTGTGTAGTTGCAGCTGTTCGTTTCCTGTTTGGTCTTCTCCTCTCAGATAGATTCAAAGAGAGTCAAATATTTACAGTAACTACCACCAGGAGGTGACAACCATTTACTTCTGTAAGTCTGACAGCCAAACTTACAAAACAAACCTGGTCCAGGAGGTAAAAAAGGTAACAGAATAACCCCAGTGCTCCATAGAAAGTGTGCAAAGCATGATGGGAGAATCACTCGATCCACCGCTCTTCTCACCCTGTTGCTCCCATCAATCTGGTAAATCTGGACTCATCAAACCACATGACCTGTTTTTCCATCAGTGCAGAGTCCAATCATTATGCTCACCAACACTGAAGCCTTTTTTTCTGATTATGCTCGCTGATGGTTGATAGAACTTATCGTGTTGAAAAGCTGATGGATCGTATGGAAGCCTAAAAAAAGGTTTTGCTCCCTCCTGTGTGCCAGTAAAGCTTCGTTGTCAGGATCTAAACATTAGAAACAGACAACAATGTGCATTCAAAGGATGTATATATGGACCACATTTTCTCAAAACGCCTATAATTAAGTTTGTTGTGCTTTTGGTATGATGTGAAATTCCCATCATGTAACCCAATCCTTGCCTCATCTTGTAAGATGCTTTTCTAAGAGTTCAGATAACTGGTTAGAGGAACTGCAGACTGCAGGACTTCACTGTAAAACAAATATCAGGAGGCTTTGCCTGTTGCTGAGCTGCCTCTGGATGTGGCTGATTACAGAGAAAAACTTACTGTTTTAGTTATTTATTAACATGAAAGTTGAATTATTCTCTCAAATAGAAAGTTACACTTTTACTCTGAAGACTCAGTCAGGGCCGAACCCCAGAGCTTGATGGAAAATGATTTCAATCCAGGCGAATGACATAACAACATGTTGTTCAAAACACAGTGGCCTCCAACTACAACATCCTGTTGGCATGTTCCCCTAAACCTAAAAATACGCAGCGACATGCTGTCGGAGTGATGCAACCTTAACATTTGTCTGCAGACGGGTGTCATTGTTTCAGACTCCGAGCTGTCCTGCGTCATCCTGGAGCTGCTGGAGGCCTGCTGGGCAAACATGGAGCAAACATGGAACTACTGAATCTGAAGAAATGTTTCCTCCTTATTATTATTTACAACAATCATTTATTTTTCTGTGTTTCTGGAGCAACAGTGACATTTCTTAGGTCAATCACCAAACTGGAAGTAAACATTTTTAGTATTCTTGTTGTTTCTGATCAGCATACGGCTATAATAATGGTGTTTACACATTTTAGAGGATTTGGGGCTTCAAATAAAAAGCTTTAATACGTTTAAAAGCTTCTACTACAAGAGAAACAATTTCATCACAGAACAACAGTTCAGTTTCAAACTGAACTGGAGCTGAATTAAAAGCAAATGAGTATTTTTTTCTTTGTTTGTTTATTTATGTGACATTATTGCATCTTATTGTTTTTATTTGTCTTTTTCTTATTGTTTTGTCTTGACTTTAAGTATTCTTAAATACCCAGATCAAGTGTCCAAATGGCAAATAAAGAATAAAGTTTAATTTATTTGATAAATACTAATTCTTAGACAATTATGATCTTTAGTTTACTTTCTTGATGAGAAATTTCTAAATTATTGTGATTAAAGAACAGAGCTGGAAACTAATTATTTATTATTTTAACATTAGTTTTTGTTTTTTTTTAATACATCTGATCAAGTTCAAATAAATTGCTGAATTGTTGCTCATAAGTTCTTGATTAAACCGTTTCTGTTGGGGGTGATTTTTTTTTCCCACTTTTTTATTTTACACAGACAACACCCCCTGAAGTTCGATCCATAATAAAGAAAACATCTTCAGCTGGAAGAAGCAAGAGAACCATTTTGACAAGCTGCATAATGTAGCCAATTAGAGAGAAATGAACAGCTTTAACCGTAGATTTGTTTTCATTCTGAGCTCATTTCTTGGGTGTCAGACATTGTTATTCTGCCAAAGTTTCAGTCATCTCAGTTATTCACAAGGTGTCCTGGTGTCTGATGCATCTGCCAATATCAGGTGGCAACAGAAATGATTTCAGCATGTTTAGTTTGTATGACACAATGAAGACCGGTTGTAAAATCTGCCTTCTGCTTTAATTCGTGATGCCACAATTCATCCATTCATCCGCTGACTTCCACTCGTCTGTGTTCTGGTCCAGATGGGAAACCCAGACATCTCTCTCCTCAACAGGACTCTCCAGGTCCTCCTGAGGATCCCGCTGTGATCCCAGGGCAGGGAGGATATATAATCCCTCCTCAGGGAGGCGCTCAGGAGTCATCCCGGTCAGATTCCCAAACCACCACAGCTGAGTCCTTTCTATGCAGAGGAGCAGCGGCTCAACTTTGAGCTCCACGACCTTCAGCCTTCAGAGGAAGCTCTGTATCTGGGAGCTTCTGCTTTCTGTTACTCGGTCATGATCATAGCTGAGGGCTGGAACTCAGATGGATCTGTAAATCAAGAGTTTTGTCTTTTGGTTCACCTCAACAGACTGGAGCAATGCCCTCATTACTGCAAACCGATCCCTAGATCCATTCATCACTCAGAAACAAGACTCCTACGTTCTTGAACTCCTGTGCTTGAAGCAACATCATTAGATCATTCTTTCATTCCTAAATAAAGACAAACGATAACTGCACATTTACATGCAAAAATATAAACTGTTAATAATGTTGTCAGCAGAACTGCATGAGGATGATAAGCCAAATTAAACAGAAAATACAGCACTTGTGTAATTACTCATGGCCTAAAAAGCACAAAAAAGATGCAAGATTAACTCAGCTGCAAGTCTGCAGATATATTTGTTGCAACAGATATAAAACACAAATTTATTTAAACATCTTCTGTCCTTGAAGAACCTTTCAGAAAGGATGTGTCTGTGTAACAAATAACAGCCAGAATCAGTAAAGAGTTCCTTTATGGAGGAAGGTTAATAAGAGCTGCAGCAGCTGAAGACACCATGAGGTCAGTGCATCTCCTGAAGAACAAATCCGATGGCTTCAGCCGCTATTTTTCTGACTTTGTCAAATAAAATCCTGGGAACAAACGAGCTCTTTATTCAATACAAGCTTCCAAAAATACATTGTGAGGAGAAGGAAGGAGTGAGACATGAAAGTCGTACAACGAAGGGAAGGCTAGAGAGGAAGAATAATGAATTGTTGAATATGAGTGATGAAAGTGCGTACCTGTCAGGTCAGTGTGAACCTCAGAATAGCCCCACAGTCATTAAAGTGTCTTACAGCCCCCCCCCCATCAACATTACAGCAGTGACTGACAGCCTCATTTATACAAATTTAATTATAGATGAAGGCAAAGTCACTGGATCAGACTGAGACTTGGATGAATTTACACATTCTCATACTAATATGTATGAGGCGGCATAAACACTGAGGTACACACACACACACACACACTTTGAGCAGGCTTTGTCAGAGCCGTTTGTCTCCTCAGTGGCTATTTCTACAGAATCTATTTAAAACCAGGCTGAAGAGAAGCTGAGGACGACGGGGAACGCAGAGGACACTCTTGATTCATTATTCCTCATTATTCATTCCAAACTGGGAAAAAGCAATAAATAATGACGCCCTTTGATTCGGAGCATCTTATCAGCGCCACCAAGTCATGCAGAAACACACCCAGGGCTCTGTGCATTCACTTCCACTTGATGCCATATATCTTTATTTGTTTTTATGAAAGAGGAGAAGACACGGCTCATTTATGCTTCTTATTTGAAGGGTTTTGTATCCAGTTAAAAAGCAGAAAGCATTTAATGCATTCAGTCAAACTCTTTGTTACTCAGACAATTCTTCTAACTGATCACCTCCTTACCTATAAGCTGATCCAAGACCAGATAAGCTCTGTACGGACATTTTGTTTGCTCAGATGACCTTCTTTGCAAAGATGCATGCTAGGAAGAATTAAAGGCCTAGCATTTCACGAAGGAATGCATATCGCCCACCACCTTTCATGTAAGAAATTTGGACTAAAATCATCTATGTTAAAAAATATTTCTGTCATGTTCAAACCTTTGTGCAAGATGTCACATCAAGAGTGACTCGCATCAGATTTTAGCTCAATATCTGCAAAAATAATGGAGTTATAGCCATGGCTTGATTCTCTGTGGCAGCCATCTTGAAATGAGTTGACTCTGAAAGTTAATTAGTAGTTGACACTTTCTAAAAGTTATGTTAAAATTTGCTCAAGAGTTCATGAGATGTTTTGCACACAGACTCACAGGCGAACATAATAACATTTCTTGTTGTGTTGATGAGTTTTACCTCGAAGTATTTGAGTTCTCTTTAGTCTGATTACAGCAGAGACCCATTATAGAGAAGAGAGGACTTACAGCAGCTCAGGCTTTAACTCACATTCACATTTTTCATGAAATATGAGCCTGAGAAGGCTGAAGTGGTGGCTATAAGTCATCAGGTCTGGCTGCTATCATCTCCAATCCGACCGGGGAGGAATGAAGAGAAATCAAAGAAAAGCTGAGCAGAGGAGACGCAGATGGAGATGACACAAGAAGGGAAGGGAAAAAGGTTCATGTATCAAAGAAAATGTATCAGGAAAAAGAATATAAAAGGCAAAGAAAAGGTCAGAGTGGGGAAACAGTGAGTAGTTCGGATAAAAACCTGCCACAAAATGAATGTTTCAACTCAAAGCTCTGCATATGTTGAACCGGAACATTAATAAGAGTTTATAAAAGCTCTCTGAATGAAATAATTAATTAATTAATGAAATAATTGACTTTTTTTGTGCATCCTGCACCACTGGATGCATGAATGTAGGTAAAGTCTGTTCTGTGGAGCTCACAGGGATCAATGTAAGAAAGATAAAATGAAACGGTCATTTGCAGCAGTGACAGGGATTAAAAACCTAGCACTTCTTGGAGGAATGCATATTACACACCATCTTTCATGTCAAAATTTAAAACTTAGTTCATTTTCGGCTGAGAGGGAAGAAAGTTGGAGCTGCTTTAGTCACACCTTGTAAATGATCTCATTCAGCGATATATGTTAGCTCTCAGAATATATCATGGGCCGACTGTCAGCTCATCCTTCGTTCTTTTTCCACTTTTCCTTCCCAGGTTGTGGGGAGCTGGCGCCTGGGAGACGGGGACACCTGGACAGGTCCATCACTGGGACACATAGAGACAAACAACCATTCACACTCTCACGCACACCTGGAGACAAACATGCATGTTTTTGGTCTGTAGGAGGAAACTGGAGTACCTGAAGAAAACCCATACACGTACAGGGGGAAACATGTAAACCTGCGACCTTCTCGCTGTCAGGCGACGGCTCTTAAAGCTCTGTTTTGACTCTCCTGTTTGCTCATTATCTGTAAATTCTACAGAGTTATCGACAGTTTTGTGTTTGCTGGTGTTGCTTGGCTGCAGAGGTCATTCTGATAGACTCCAAAAGATAATTAGTTACAGATTTTCATGCAACCGTTACTTCCTGTGAGTTTCATTCAGATCTGTAAACTAGTTCATGGGATATTTTTTTATTTTGCAAACAAAAACACCTAAATATGCAGACACACGGGCACAAACACCCCCACTCTGCTTTTACCTACAGCAGCAAGAAGGAAAGAAAGTCTTTAGTTCTTACAGTTTTGCATTTGTTGTATTTTCAACATAAAACTCTGTTTTCATCAGTATTCATATCCGTTAATGTTGGAAAGTCATGTTTTTGACTGCTCCATACTGTATATTAAGTTTTGGCTCTCTGAGTGCTGTATCACACAAAGTCAGCAGCTGTTAAGACTTGTCTCCAGCAGCTGGTTAATGATGTGTATTATTTGACATATGTGAGTGTGTTTCTGCATCAAGGACTTTTAGTGGGTCACTGGCTCGCCTTATGGAGGCAGCAGCAGGAAACGCAGACATTAACTCGCTTCTTCGTAATGTCAGGAACACACAGAGGTGGGCACAAAAATAAACCAGAAGACTGCAAACGACACCAGTCATGGGGGCAGTACAGGTTCAGGCTCAAAATATCAGATTGGTCAAAATATATAGTGTCTGTAATAACAAACAGCTTATGTATAAAGAGGTGGAAAAACAAAACAAGTTTTTTAGTCATGTTTTTATCTGTAGGTACAGTTAACAAAGATTTTACAGTTATTGTTAAAGCCTCATTATTTTGCCTAATTAGAACTTTTCTGAAGGTGGGATCTCACTCGGCTGTGACGGGTTGGCAAACAGCATTCATGAGGGCGTCTCACGAACTTTTCTCTCAAAATAGTCACTAAGTCTTTGTAGGTGTCTCCAACCTGTCTCAAACCCATCAGAGGGGGGTCTTCAACCCACCTCAAGAGCGCCAGGGCTTTTATTTTGACACATGAATGGGGGAAAAAGGTGGGAATAAAACAAGCTGAGGAGAGTAGAATGGACAGCATAATGGAGTCCATGGCCAAGAATGCAATTTTGCAAGCTGTGCACAAAAAAAACAGAGCGGAAAAAACTGTCTGCTCAAAACACAGCTGCCGTTCGATGGTCACTAAGTTAAGTAATCCTTCATAATTCACAGAGATACCACCTTACAAGCTGGGCAGGACTGACATGTTTCTTATTCTTTATATTGTATTCATCATTACAGTAAAGTCCAAAATGATCAAACAAGTTATTTTAACGTTTGGCTACAAATCAAAAACCTCCATAAATGCATAAGTCCAGTTCTGCAGGCAAGCATTTAACAACCAGATGATTTCAATAAGAACATAAATGTAATATTGTGAACAAGTTATTAGTTTTGGGTTATTTAAAGAGACAAACATTATTTTTTTCTTGTGCAGACATAAAAGGCCATAAATGAAAAACACTCATTTCCACTCGAGTTATTAAAAACAGCCAAACCCGACTCTGATCTTTTTTATTTATTATTTTTTTAAGTTTCATTAAGCTAAATGAAACTGTTTTTAAAGGAAGTGATTTTTATAAAACCCTTAAATTCCATGAAAACAGGAAACAGGGACGATAAACTGAATTTTCTTCTCCTGAAGCTGTATTTAACAGCGCAGTGATGAAAACGATTAGTTGCATTTTACACACCACCATACTTGCAGATCTTTTTTTTTTATTTACTATTCACTAAAAAAACTCAATGCATGTTAACAATTAATATGTTCTGATAAAATCTTCATCTGGCAATCAAAATAAATTAATACAACTGAAAAAAACTTGCTTTTTTATGCCATGCTCTCTGTTTAGTTTGGTATGTAAAAGAGTAAAGCTAATTATTAATTTCCTAATTGGCACAAAAAAAGGTAATGGACCCAAAATAAAATTATTGAATAACTTTATCATGCAACATCAATTGTTCTTATCTCATAAAAGCAAAGAAGTTTTATAGAAGATGAAACCTTTGACCTAATTGTGGCCTAAAAGAAATAAATTTACAAGAGGCTCTTGTGTATATTTACATCGTTGGTGCTAATTTTATCTTTAACAAGTTCTGGAGTAATCCTGAACAGATTTCTTCCTCTCTTTGTTGCCTGGAGCCATAACAGATGAGTGTCTGTGGCCTTTTTTTCTGCAGGTTTCTGCTTTTTGTCTGACAACAGCAATACATCAAGTGGCACGAAATGACAGCAGCAATATTGTTCCATCTGTGGCTCTATCTGTGTAAAGACTGACGCGTCATTTATCTCACTGATTGTCAAATAAAGCTGATTTTGTTTAGAAATGATAAAATAGGGATGGATGCTGATCCAGACGTAATTGTGCTGTTGTCAGTAGTTTCTCATTAAAACTGAGCCGTGTTGGCCACTAAGCACCGAACAGAAACTGGCTGTGCATGAGCGCGTCAGCTGCACGTGATAAATATATTAAAAACAAATTTGACAGCAGCAATATTTTTCCTTGTTGCACAGTGAGGGGATCATTTATTACACAGCTTGTTAAACAACAGGCAGTTTTTCTAACTGGTATGCACAGAATCTATATGCATAACAAGAGATGCTCCTGCAAACATTTATCTCTCCAACATTAAACCAAGTAAATCTTACCATAACTAAATAAAATGACTTAAAACACATTTAAGAGGAAAACGATGAGTCAAGTGTTGAAGCTTCTATAAATAATGTTTTCAAAGATGCAATGATGTTTAAAATAGCTGCAATAATAACAAGAGAAACTGCATTTTCTGCAACCTCTCTTAGGGTGAACGCCGAGCGCTGAATGAAAGCTTAAAGTAGCAGAACACTAGCTAAAAGCTAAGGCTAGCTACAAGCTAAAAGAAAGAAAAGGTTAAGTTAAAGTAGAAAAAGAAGCAAAACATGGTGAGTTCACTGAAGCAGATTTTAACCAGAACAATGGTTTCGAAGGGATTAAAAAGATCTTGATTTGTTTCTGTTAGGAAAATAAATAAAGTTAAATATTTTGTCCTGGAACCGTTGTTCGAATCCCTCCTCCCTTCATCTCAGCCGTTGGGCAGGACACGTCACCTGCCTTACCTGCTGGTGGTGGTCAGAGGGTGTCATGGCCGCCTCACTTCTGTCAGCCTGAAGCTCACCGCCATCAGTGTATGAATGGGTGAATGACTGACTGTAGTGTGAAGCACTTTGGGGTCCTTGGACCACATGAAGTGCAGCCCATTCACCGTTCACCATGAATGGCTAAAATATCACCAAGTGTGCTGACTCATCGTTCACACAATAAAATATAACTGAGGCTTTGCAGGTGCTGAGTGCTGCTGACCAAGAAAAGAACCAAATCTGTGTTTTTTAGATTTGAGTGAAGAGATTTGAGCTCCATCACATTAAAAGCTCCATTATCTAATGGGGTTTGGACGCCGCTGCACAGCTGCACTTCCTGTAAGCCTCACTTATTTATCTCATCATTACAGCAGAGGGAGAGAAATGCTCATGTGTGATAAATGTGGCCAGTAGCTCTTTCATATATCTCTTTATTAGTTTCATTGATATATTTCACATGCATGAATATAGATATGAAATATGACTGAAATGCAGATTCACACACTCACTGTTATCAAACTAAATCATGCATATTATGAGCTGTTGATATAAGTTTAAAAAATCTTAATTATGCTCAATATATAAAGATATTAAACACTTTAATTTTTATCCACATGAACATGATGTCACCGTAAAGTCCGATGAAATGTTGAGCATCAATATTCACTTTTACCATAAGAAGGATTTGTCTGCAACACAATTATAACCTTTAATGGCTTCTTAATCTTAAACTGATTTTAAAACCAAACCCAGACACAGGTTAGATGATATAATGTGTTCACGTGTCCCAGACCCTTAAAACTAAACCTGCAAACAGTTTTTAATTTTTATACTTTTTGCTATAATATTGATGGAGCATAAAAACAGGTGAACGGATACGTGTAGCGGGGGTACAAACAGGAGGAAATGTTGGGACGTTTGCTGCAAATGTAAGGCTTTTTTACAGACTGGAAGCAACGCTGCAGCATTACAAATTCATCAGTTACATTGGGGTGGTTCAGAGCGAGCGAGCCGTGCAGAAACACACGACTGTAGAGCGAAAAATGGAGGAAACATCGCAGACGATCTGAAGAAACAGATGAAGCAACCGTGCATCAGTTCAACACCTTTTAGATGGGTAAGAAATCCTGCTTTTAAAAGAACAAAATCAGGAAGTAAAAGCTATATTCTAATACCTGCAATGCAAATAAAACAGTTACAAATGAGTTTCAGAGTTAATTAACCACACAAAGACAGATGTTCCTGCATTGTACCACTAAGGGCTACGTCTGTACAAAACTTCAAGATTTTGTTATTGATTATTTGTTAGTGTTTGAGTCAAGTAAAAATTCATTTAGGTTTATTAAAAGAGTCTTTATTGACCAAAGTGCTACGCAAGGAGGGTTGCAAAATGAACTGTAATTAGTTAATGACAGCCTGTTTTTTTGTTGAAGTATTTATTTGTAGTATTCTTAGTTAAATGAAGGTTTAAATGATTTGGTTTAATTATAAGCAACATCTTATATAACAACCCTTTTATTATTAATGGTATAATGAAACAAAACTGTTCTTATTGTATTGTACAAGTGTTACAATTAATTTGATTATGTGTATAAATGTGTGATAAATTACTGTAGGTATTGTCTGTTTTGTCACATGAATGGCTTAGATTAATATGACAAAGGTAAGATGGTAAACCACTATAATCAGCTTAACTTACTGCAGGAAATAAGGACAAACTGATGGGTTTTAGTCACACAAACACACTGACTCTACAAAGAGGGGATGTGTGTGTGTGTGTGTGTGTGTGTGTGTGTGTGTGTGTCGTCAGAACAGAAGACTGAAGCTGAAGGATCCCATCAGGATTTGCTGCTGATCCCGAGCAGAAACACACCTGAAGGAGATTCACAATCGTGCACATAAACAAATGAGATCCTGACAATCTCTCTCACAGAAACACGCACGTCACCGTGTGACTCAGCGGCGTCATATTCGCAGCTGAAAGGGAACATTAGAGGAATGCAGCACTAAAGAATGCCTGTCAGGTTTATTTCTGTCCCCGGCTGGCTCTTAACTGTGCCGAGAACAGAGCTTCACGCTCTGATCCGCCGCTGTCCCATTTGCCTTTAGCTTCTTTTTTAACTGGCAAAATTAAAACCCTAAAAGTGCCTAAAACAAACTTTTGCACAAATGAGAAACGATTCAAACACAGTTTCCTGTTGGACATGGTTCAAGTTTTTCCTTTTCAAACAGCATTCACCAACGGCACTGATGCACTCTGAAACTAATATGTGTCAAACTATTAGAATATATCACTATGTGGAGTAAAGCATTAAAGCATACATTACTTGTTATTACAAAAGAGAAAAACCTGAAAGTTTGTTTGTTTTTCACAAACAGCAAAAACTTAATCAGACTCAGGAGCTGAACGACCAACTCAAGCTGGTATTAAATGAAAATTAATTATAGTGATGGAAAGAAGAAGCCATGAAGTGGATAAAAGTGAATGTTATACAGCACTCAAGTCATGCAAACTGTGTATTTTTATCATGCTGACTAAACTACTGCATTTCAGTGTATTACAGACCATCCCAGTGGGAATTATTGCCATTTAAAACCCATTAAAAAGATATTCACGAAGAAGTACCGAGACAAAACTCTTTCCAGAGTCATAAATATTTTAAAACAATAATGAATACATTTTTCATGCACTCAGCTGTCACTGATGCACACTAATGAGCAGCCCAAGTGTTTTACTGTGTGATCCATTTTTAAAACATGAGAGGACAACCAGTGTCCGAGACTTCAGCCGTGTGGTAATTTGCCTCTTCTGGTTAAATTTATCTGTAATAAAGACAAAAGCGTACGTGTGTGCAGATCCACACTGAAGGACGAAGAGCCAGGGACAGTTGCTCTTTTCCCCAGCGTTGGATCAGAACACAGATGATGTCATCTTCATCGCAGCGTGCCAGAGAAACGCTCCTCTTGCTTCATCACACTGACTCCAAGCTGTCCGCTTGCTGTGAAACTTGGACCGCATCTTTGTGTTTGTTTCTGTATGTGCTGGATACATAAAGAACGCTTCAAATTTCTCTCTGTGTCTCTGCAGCTTTATTCATCGTTGAGATTTGGATCTTAAGAGCGGGCCGCACTTTTTGGAAAGCGAGGGCAAGTTTTTATGGAAGAGTTACGAGTGGAAGTGGAAATGTGTGTGAGTGTGTCACCGGCTGTGCTGTGGGACTCGATCTGCCGGGACTGGCACTCAGCTTGGCCAGAAGAACCGAGCAGTAATGAGATCTCATTCCTGCAGCGATGGCGTCAGCAGATACTGAAAAAGACGTCCTCCAATGAGACACAAATACATCCATTATCTAAAAGATCTAAAAGTTGCAACAAAAACAAAAAATACACGATGATCTGTGTAAAGGTTGTGTGACAGGTGTCCTTTTTGTCCCAGCAGCAATGGATTGGATGGACTGTAAAGAACTTAATAGTGAAAATAATCCAATCAGGACCATAAACAAGATAAAAGTAATCTAATATTATTATTTCCACATTTCTTCTGTGACTGTCTCAACTTCTTTTCAAAGATTTGGCACTTTTTTTCACATATATACACAATTACATCAGTATTTTTGTAAAATATCGCGCAAAAAGTAACTTAACCTTCTTTCTGTTGACCATCTCAGGACACAAATATAAAATATCTGAACCTTCCAAGGTCGTACATTTAAACAAATTCAGCATGGGGTGAAATAAAAATCACAAGACTACTGATATTTATGAATTCATCCAGAACTCAAAAGGCAGGAGGGCTGAGAGTTTAACAAACTAACTACTGTTTACTGTTTTCATAAAGCAGAAAATGGTAAGTAAGTCAAATCTGAGAGTGCTGACACCTCTGAAACTAAAAACATGTTTGAAGGGGTCTTACAGTAAAATATCACGTCACCACGTCTGAATCTTTGTGAGAGCAAAGTTTCCCAAAACGTCCTTTAAAACAACCCAGACTCTGTAACATCCTCCCACTCCAGCTCTGAACTTAAACTTAAACAGTTTCCCCACTGAGATCATCAAACTCCATCTCCTCATTATTCAGCCGCTGACGCACGGTCAAACAGAAAAAGATTTTCCTCTGATTAAGTCAAGTATAAATTCTCAAACCGTTACGCTTTGTTCTCACACCTTTCTTATTGCTTCCCAGTGCCAACCGTTTCTATTTCCGTGCGAGCCCGCAGTGCACAGCAGGCAGCAGGAGCGTGCAAGTGAAACAGCAGGCTGGAAAGTTGAGGAATACTTGCACTTGTGTACACATGTACTCACGTACACTAATATCCATGCACATGTCAGAAACCTGAGCGGACACGGCTTGGCCCCTCTCAGGAGACACGTTCAGATTCATCTCGCTCTATTTCGAGTAAATACAGTTAAACAAGTTAGACTTTTAATTCTAAAAAAATCATTTTTTTAATTTGCTAACACATCCATACCAGACATGAAGAAAGCACCAAAGAAACATTTGCTGTATTCCTGGTAATCACACCGTTATGGCTGATTAGTAAACCTGTACGTTCGCTGAAATAGCTTCTGCCACACTTGTGCAGACATGTCGACAAACATTCATGTTGCTTTCTGTGTATGTGACCCTCACTTTAGGAATTCCCACTCATGCAGAACATCTGATCTAATGATGGAAAGGACCACTGTGTGTTTGTATGAAAACACATCCCTAAATATAAACAACAAACTCATCGCCACTTACATCACTCCCTGAGTTTAGCAGCCTAACTCAGAGCAGAAACCTGTTAGGGATTCGTCTCGTTTGTGTACAAGGACGAAAACTTTAGGAAACCTGTTCCCTGGACCCCACTCGGAGAGATTCCAGTCCTCAGTGTGTGTGTGTGTGTGTGTCGGTAACAGGAATGTTGAAACTGAGCTTTCCCGTCTCACGTGGACGTTGTGTGGCATCACTTCCTCTACAACCCATTCCCTATTTAAAGGCCGGTGTGGAGCCAGGGAGGCTTCAGGTTGGGATTAAAAGCAAAGCCGGCGCACTCGTCACACCAGCCGCTCACCCGCTGACCTGTCGGATGATCTGGAAGTCTCCGGATGTTTCTGTGATGATCTATCCAGGTTTTTAAAGCTGAGGTGCTTGGGCGATTGTTGGGAAAGATTCAGCTGGCACATGGAAAAATCTTCAGTGACATCTTTATCAAGAAAGAGAAACCAGGACTTTTTTTACTTTGGCTTTTTTTTTTTTTATATAAAAAAGACCATCAACAACTCAAGAAACAACCACATCATCTGCATATAGAGGACTTTCAAGAGTAGTTTAATTTTAATTAGTATTTGAAAGGAATTACGCACAGGAAAGAACTTTTTAGAAACCAACCCAGCTGGTAACCTGTCACCATGAGTAGTGTGGTTTCACAACAGGAGCCGCAGGCTTTCAAACGCGCCGTGCGTAAAATAAAATGCGCTGCCATGGTGGCTAATTTGGCCAAGAGTTGGCAGGGATGGGCCACGGAACATGCAGGCAAGCAAGATGCTATCCCTAGTGGCTGGATGCCTTCATCCGTTGAGGAGGAAGACAGGAAAGAGCGAGAGCACGTGGTCAAACTGAGCGTTACTCCACGAGTAATCGCAGCAGATCCCAGCGACACCAAAGAAAACAAAATCCGAACTTGCTCTGTGACCAAGACTGTGCAACTGAAACGCAGCGAGTGCAGCAGCGGCGATCTGATAAGCACCATCCGAGACAAGATGGAGTCCGGTCCGGAGGAGAGCAAGCCATTTTTAGGCAACGAGTCGCCAACAAGGCGCCGTCACATGAGGGTGCTGCAGAGCACAGGAGGAGGAGGAGGAGGAGGGGGGATTGTTCAGGACAAGAAGATGAAGCTCCAGGAGAAGAAGCTGGGTTCGAGGAGCAGCAGCCTGGATGCGGAGGACAGCGGGATTGGAGAGGATGGAGGACTCAGTGACAACAGTGATACAAAAACTGAACAAAGTGACACCGAGTCCAAAACTAAGACCAGCCGGCCCAAGGTAGAGTGGCGAATCCGAGCCAGGAACAATTAACCCTTTAGATCATTTCTCATGACTTTAATCTACAGATAACTCTCACTGAGGTTTACTTCCACTGACATTAATCCTAAATGTTCAACTTTTTTAACAATTTCATCCCAGTTTAAGTCAACGTTTCAGTTTTAGTTCTCTTAGTTGTGGAGATTGTAGCTATGAAAGAAAAACTAAAAGAAAACTGAATAATATAACTACTGTTACATGAGAAACACATTCTAAAAACCTAAAATGCCAATTTTGTTGTGTGACAGCTGGATATAAAACGATTAAAACAAACAAGTTTAAACTCTTGACCTTAATGAAGAAATCCGACTCCTTCGTGGACGCCAGCTGCGAAACTCGAACACTAACACGTCTGCCATAAAAACGAGGTTGCTGCGGCCGCATCGCCACGTCGGCGAGAAAGTCCCGCTCATAAAAACACACACTGGTCTTCTGCGCAATGGAATATATGTCAATAAATATAGTCACACTCTGCAACGTGGTCTCAAACCTGACCTTCAGGTGGAACAGCCAGCAAAACAGAAACAGGCTGAAGAGCGACAGAGCTCAGAGAAATAAACGGGAAATAAGACAGAAATTCACATTTCTGAAATTAATTTTATTGATATGCATTCAATTGACTTTGGCCAATATAAAATAACAAGACAATAATAATTGAAACTGAGCGATACTTTTACAGTCTCCAAGAACATTTTTCTCTCTACTGTTTGGTTCTGAGTCATTTTTTTAAACCTTTTCTTTTGTGAAATCAAATCCCTGCTGTGATGGGGAGTGTTGTGTATGACAGCAGCCTTAATCATATAATTAAAGGAGGTAACATCAGATTTAAAAGGCAGGAATGACTGAAGTTGCAGAAACCAAACAACTGAGCAAGTTAACCTGCTCCGAGTGAGAATTATTTCCAGGATAATTACCATTTTAATGTGCAAATGATCAAAGAAAGGATAGCTTTGGTGGTTGGAATGATAAAGCATGTGCACCTTTAAAAGAAGGGCTTTGCAGACAAATAAAACTAGAAGATTTTAGTTTATTTAAACAGGATTTTTTTTTTATGGGTAATAGAAATGTAAGGGACGAAGCAACAACATGTGCTTAGATCCAAGCAGCACAGAAAACACAGGCTCAGTCACATTATCACCTAAAACACTGGTAGAGTTTCAGGGAAAACACTTGGCAAGGAGCACGTCTTGACTTTTTCCAGAACAAATACCAAAGACATCTGATGACACTGATCTGAAGGCCTGGCGAGCCGACGGAAACTCTAATCCAGGAGGAAGGAAAGAGGGAGAACTCATGGAAAAATAAGTTTTTATTCATAGTATTACACTTCACATTATGGCATGTTTTAAAGTTGGCTGGTGAGTATTTTGTGCAAAAAAGAAGAAGATGGGAGCATCACAGCAGGCGCTGCAAACGTCAACAGCAACGATGGCTGAACTGCTCCATAAAACCTATTTCTGGAAGGTTGCAAAATGCACTTTTGAGCTGGTTTATTAAAAGAACATCTTTAAATCGTTATTCAGTAAGGCTCAGTGTGCAACACAAGGACCAAGCTGGAGATCTATTTTAACAAGTGGCATGGAGTTTATTTAAAGACTGAGGGTCATTAATCTGAAAATATATGCCGCTATAGGCAGAGAGCTGGGATACATGCTTCACGTCAAGGGATGGGAGAAAAACACAGCTGTGGAAAAAACAATTTAGATTAGAAACTGTTTGGAACTATTGTGAGCTTGTAAGAGATTAAAAACTCAAGAGATCCTCTACCTGCAACAGCAGAAATGAAATTTATACGACGGGAAATCATAGTTTTTAAAGAAAAAGGTGACATGATCAGATAATTCGTACCAACCACAAACAGTTCTCAGTGACTTGAAACTAAATTTCTTTACAAATCTTAACAAAAAGTCCCCCAACTTTCACCAAAGGGGCTTCTGCTGGATAAATACAGTTACAAATAAACCATTATGTTTAAAGTAAAAGTCCCATTCTTTGTAAGTTTGCAACTATTCCACTGCCATTCTTAAATGCAACCCGTTACTTCTGTCGGGTTTTTTTTTTTAAATTGCTGAAACTGTAATTGTTTGAGTAGATTTGTTTTGTAACAAATATTATTTTTCTGCAGATTAAAATTGCCAGCATGACTGACATCAAAACCCGCTGGCAGCAATGGTCTGAGCTGCACGTCGAAGGGCAGAAACTCAACCCCTTCAGCGAGGACTTCGACTACGAGTACGCCATGTCCCAGCGTCTCCGCAAAGGGGACTCCGGCTACGGTCGACCCAAAGACGGCTCCAAGACAGCTGAGAGGGGAGACAGGGCCCAGAAACACATCCACAGGGAGATGGAGGAGATGGTGTGGATTATCAAGGACATGGGCGCGAAAAATAGAGAGGGACAGATCTTTATTAGCTTTGGCCGGCTCTTTGATCGTTATGTAAAAATCTCAGACAAAGTGGTGGGCATTCTGCTGCGCTGCCGCAAACACAAGATGGTGGACTTTGAGGGGGAGATGCTGTGGAAAGGACGAGATGATGACGTTAATATTACCGTGAGGGACTGAGAACAGCTGTATCACATCGCACGACAAATCAAATATTTGGATTAATAGGCCGGCTTCTTTAACTGAAATCAGAATTAAAAGAACTGCGTTCAGACTTTTAAATATAACGACCTTTGCACCAGTGACATTTACAGTGCGTGCACACACAAACACCCTCTTCACGAGCGGCCTCATTAGTTCCTCTCATGTACCGGACAGATCGTGTGATGAGAGGTCACTATCTTTAGCATGCTAACCATGCTTGCCTTGCTCACTATGCCACAAGAAAATTCACTAAAATGCCAATCACGCTGCAAGGAGTCACTCTGCCTGCAGCCGAAGAGACGGCACTTTATTATTTTATTTTATAAATTTATTCATAAACTCAAGGTTTTTAACCTTTAGGCAAAGTTTGGCAGAAACAAGTTATTTGCTCTTATACTACAGTTATGTCCCAGAGAAAAACAGCAAATCCATCAGAAAAATCTGTTATTTAGCTGCTTTAATAAAGAAAACTGAGTTCCTGAAGTGAGCAGATCAAATGGAAACAAAGAGGCTAAATGAGCATTTTTAATTAAAGGATGTGTGTCTTAAAAACAGATTGTTTCCCTGATATAATGTCTATAATGACAAGCATTTTTACATTTTATAACTGCGAACATTCAAGTTGAAGTTTTTCTTTTGATTTACGAAACAAAAATGAAATGAAGCATAAAAACTGTTTTTTAAAGGAATGTTGCAAAATATAAAAGATGCTCAGGGACAGGAATAAAAATCTTAACAGTTTTGTGTGAATGTGTAATGTTATATAGTTTAGAATTAAATCTGACGTTTACTCTTAGAATGGTTTAAAACTAAAAAATGTTTGAATTTTTCTTTCTTTCAAAGTGAAAGTGTGCGTCTTCTTACAGAAGGACATTTTTATTATTGTATTACAAAAACTGTAACTGTAAAATGTATCTTTTAGTTTGTTTGTTTTAATATTTGTTTGGTGCTTTCTGTCTGCTGTATGATGTCCACACCTCTTCAATATACCTGTTTTTAATTATTTTTTTTTAATAATCTAACCTCTGTGTTTGGTTGCTTTGCACTTTCAACTGTTTTGAAGTTCCTGCCATGGCAGAAATGTTTGTTTTATTTGATTAAATCGTAATATTTTCCATCAGGTCTGCATTTGGAGCCATTAAATGTTCTCCAGAAACCACCCCCTCCTGACCACACTATAACTATTCTTTGTTAACTTACATAATTGTTTAGAAGGTAATATGGCAACCATAAAAAATTATTTATTTTAAAAATATGACTCCATTACATCTGAATCACTGTGAAACTGAACCATGAAATAATGAATGTGCTGCAGCAACTAATTATCAAGGTTTTGTGACATAAATTATCTAAGTAATAGGCTTTACCTATTAAATAGAAAAAGAAATGTTTTTTTTTTTAAACACAAAGCCAGTCTGCACACTGTTACTGAGTTTCCTTCAACATTTTCTGCCTCTGGAAACATTTTCCTTCCTTCTTTATCAAAAAAATACAGAAAAAAATCAAGGAAATAACGCTAAATGTCCCCTATGAAGGACGTTTATTAAATTCTGAGGTCAAATATTGTGATATCAACATCTAAAATGAAGCCCATCCTGTCTGAAAGGAGTTCTGACCCAGTAATAAATGCTGTTTTAACGTCTCGGCTTGATTTTTGGAGTCAGTCCGGCTTCTGATGCTTGCAGAAAGGAGACATATTTCCCTGGTTCTGGCTTACCTTCGCCGGCTTCCAGTCCACCTATGAACTCATTTTAAAATTTGTGTGTTTTTAAGTCTGTGAAGAGTTCTGGCTCCTGTTATCTGAAGTCTTGTAGCCATATGATCAGCAGATGCTTTTAATGATCCTAAGGAGGCGATTTAAGCTCATAGCTGATCGAGCTTTTTCTGCTGCAGGTCCAAGACTGGAAGGATTTACTTCTGTTTATTAGACAGATTCCCTCCCTTCCTGTTTGAAAATCCTCTTTAAAAATGTACTTTCACTCCCTGGCCTTGCTGACTTTGACCTTATTGTGCTTTCAGCTTTTATTTGTTTCTTACTTCTGCAGATTTATGTATTTTATTGTTTGATTGTAGAGTCAGTTCAAGACAGAAATTGCTTAATAAAACATTTTGCACTTAATTCTCCCGTTTCTGTAAAAGCTTCTTGTGATGATGGACATTGTTTTCTTTGAAGAAAAAGAGGAAGATCTTTTGAAAGTGCTTCATGGAGGACAGGAGGAGTTTACTCGTTGCAGGGGCTGGGAGATGTCACCACAGAGGACAAATATGAACTACGGGTAGTTAGGAGGATAAAAAAGTGACATGGAACATGAGTAATGTGTGACTTTGTTGTATGAGCTGAAAGTGAGAAAAGCTGAAGAGTCAGACAAGATGTTGTAGAAGAGTAATTGCTGGTATTTGGGCAGAGGAGCAAATATAAGAATAATGAAGAAGCTAATGAAAGCGAAAGGAGGAGGGAGGAAAGATGCAGCCGAAGATAGCTGAGAGAAATGGTGGAGGATGAAGCAATAAAAGGTCAAGATAAGAAAAAATGGTGAAGAAGCAGAGTCAGAAGAAAAGAAAAATGCTGCGTGTGGGCAAATTCCTTCAGTTAACGTGCAGCTGCTTCGTTTAAATTTATTGTAGTATCCACAGATCACAGAAGGCTGCATGAAAACGTGACATAAAAGCAGCGACGCATCAGAGGAAGACAGATTGAGGCAGAGGAGAATCTAAGTCATAGCGCCGCTCCTTCCTCTGTGCTGTCAGTACTATATAACCGAGTGGATGAGGTGTTGTTTAGAAATGTAATTTCTCCTGTGGAGGAAATGATTTATGTCCCAATTTGCCTTTGCTCCATTAGAGGGCCTCCTGCTGCTTCGTCCAATTTCACAGTGTGAATTTGCCTTTCTGTCTTTTGTGCATGCAAGTCACGCTCGCACTTGTTCGTTCTGTGTGTGTTCTCTGTCTGTCAGTCTGCGCATGTCCATTCAAGTCATGCCTTTTTGCCTCTGTGTGTGTGTGTGTCTGTGTGTGTGACCTGGCTTCCTGTCACGCTACTGCTTTGTGTGCGCGTGACAAGAGAGAAAGAGAGAGACCTTAATACAAGCTGATCGGTTTGGTCACCGGGGAGTCCAAACATCTGCCACAGAGACAGATTGAATCAGGGAAAAAGAGATATTTTGGCATGCAAAGATTTGGACACCCTTGAACTGTATTTCTCATGCAGCAAACGGTTACCTGGGCAGATCAGATCCACCTTTTTCATATTTATTTATAGCGTTAAAGCTTCAAATGGGCGGAGCTAAAGGATGGCAAAATCAAAACCAAAATAAAAATATTAAAAATGCTGCAGCTACTGGTGACTGTAAAAGGAGGCTACAAGGAGCCTGTTTCCTGATTGAATAATGTCATCACACAGTGAGATAACAGGAACACTGAAAATTGATTTAACCCAAATCCTCGATTTAAAAAAAATATCTAAAAGTCTGTTCTACTGTGTGGGCACATTTCTGCTCAGAATAAAAACCAACTTTTGTGGATTTTAAAGGTACTCTTTAGTGTTTGGGAACAAGAAGTCTGATCATTTTTATGTGTTTGGAGTAAAATATGTTGAAACAGTAAACCACCTCCCTGATTTTTACTCCTGACAGTCGTTTTACTCGATCTTTCTCGTTTCTTTCTTGTTTAGCTGCAGATCCGATCATATTTCCACCTAAACGTCTTCTCCAGAATTCACTGATTATCCGATTCTGCCACAGTTGTTCAGCCGAATGTAGGTCAGTTACACATCTCAGGCTTCTTCATGGTTTTCTGCTGATTCTGCTGTTTGCTTTATTGACACGGAGTGTGGACCCACAGTCCTCCTTTAGTCCTCCTATTGTCTGTCCTCATATCATTAACATCTTTCTGAATAACCAATCTGTGATGAGGTTAAATTTGTTTACTAGCTTCTTTTGGCATGCAAAGGGTAATGTTTGCCGTTTATTAGGAAGTCTGTATTTTATTCTGATGTGTGGAATAAAGTGACAATAACTCTTTTTTTACATTAAAGAACACTTCCCAAAAGTAAAATCAAGACAAATGATGCAGTTAATCTATTTTATTGACAGCTGGAATAGAATAACAACACACCAAATTGTGCATTTATTCAACAACAGAACAGTTTCCCAAAGATTTTGCAAATATAATCGTAATTTAAACGCAGTGAACAAAACTAAAGTCACATTGTTTACTCACTCGTCTGATAAGAATTATGTCTTCGAGGTGAGCAGCAAATAAAAGCAATGCAGACATGCTGTTGTTGCTTCGAGCTTTGCTAACATGGGTTTCTGTAAAAAGCAAGCGGACTCGACTAATAAAGGAGATTTGCAAATGGAAATCTTTTCTTTTTGCTCAAATGCAAAAAGTTACTTCCTTCCAGTGAAGCTACTCAACACTTAACATTAAAAAGCTCTACAGTGTGGTGTTTTAACTGAATAATGGTGTACTTTAAAACACTAATTCATACTTGGAAAAGTGGTTCTGGGTTTGTGAAATACTCACGTCAGGGGAAAACAATCAACATTGCTTCAAACGTTGCCCGTTACATATGTTCCTGGCAACACTCATATTCTCCCCAAACTAAAACATCACCTTCCTGTGGTAAATAAGAAGGGAATAAAAAAGATATCATGCTTCAGAAAATTCAAAAATGAGAATTTAAGGCTGTGAATGTTATAAATATTATGGCTTTTTTCTCATTAGGACAATAAAAAAGACGTGTCTGGGCTGAATGACAAATGTTTTTTTTGACACCAGTGGTAAAATGTGAAACACAAACTCAGAAATTAAAGTCTGAAAACACAATGGCACTTTAAACTCGACTGGGGTCACACAACTTGTGCTGACGAGGAACGTTTTGGGGATTAGATGAGGAGAATCTTAAAAAAATAAAAGTCTGATAACGGTTGTGTCTGGATCACAGAAGAGTCGAGGAAATGTTGTGTTTTTCTACTCCTTCATCCTCCCGCTCATCTTCTTCAGAGTAAAACGTGAAGAATGGGTTAAAAATGGACACACTGTCACTCTGAAGGTGCGACTTAGTTTCTGCTGTTTAGAGTCAAACTCGTCTGCTTGCAAGAAAACTAAATGGAAACTCACTTTTAGGTTGATTTTCTGCACAAACAAACTTAAAATGTTATATTTGTTGAGTTTCTGTGCACAAATTGGAAAAGTGATTGGACATTTCGTTTTATTTCTATTTGTTTTTGAATAAAAGGAGCAGTTTGTTTTAATTGCTCTGGCAAAGTGGTGGTTCTGTTTGATTGTTCTTTATTAAAAAAAATAACTAAAACTCAGTCCAAGAGAGCAATCCGGAGACAAAAAGTCAAAATAAAAAATGTCTTTTGACTTTGTTTCAATGAGCCAATGTGCAAAAAAAAAACAATTTTAATAAAAGAAAAAAAAGATTCCTAACAAGGCTATATTTTAGTGTTTTTATTAAATCATTTTATTGGCATTTATGAAGCTTTTCTTGATCATTTAAACCTGAAGTTTTACTTGAAGAACTCATCTTATTGTCCACAGAACAAATTGAGAACACTAATAAGATGGTTAATAGAAGTCATTTTAAACAGGAAATAGCTTTGTTTTGCAGAAATGCAACCTAAAAGGAGTAAAAGTACATTTAGTTTCTAGTAATTTTGCTACATTACAAAATGATTTGTTTGTTTTACTCTATTGATTTCAAACCACAAGGCGCCGTGATGAACATCTGAAAACAACAGAACTAGAAATATTATTCTCCTGAAACAGGCAGTGTTTGAAAATCCAGACTGCAAAAAATACTTTCTTTTATCAGTTTATAGTCGTAAAAGGTATGGGAGACAAAAATATACAGTTGAGAAATTCAAATATAATCCGTTTCTTAAATTATGTCAGTCATGGGTTGAAATGGTGACACTAAAACTTTTTTTTTTTTTTTTTGCATTGTTCTCATAAAATAACGAGACAATTCATTGTCCTTAGCCCTGACAAGATGTATGTTTTAAGGCCTCTACTTACATTACAATTGATAGAAATACACATTTAAACATTCAAGTGACAGACACAATCAAAAGGAATCCAAAAACGTACAATTTTTGGTGCTGAATATGTCAACTATAGCATTTACAGTTCAGTAGCTCATTCATTTGACTTTAAAAGATACAAAACATCACAAATAAAAGGGTGGACAGTCACTTCCTGCAAATAAATAATGACTTTTATTCCTGGTAACACTGGACATATAAATTCTGTTTCTTTAAGTTATTAGAGAAGGAAGATTTCTGCAGACTTTAGTGTTCCCACTGATGCTAAAGTCAACTTTAACGTGTGCATGCATGTCATACAGAAGAGGAACTGTTAGAGAAGCTGTTTAGGGTTAATTACCTCATATTCAAAACTTTTCATGTCCGTATTTAATGATCTCTGGTGCTCTGCTGCAAGATAAGATGTGATTAAAAAGAAAGCTTCTATTGTTGTAACCAATGGCACTTTAAATGTCTGCATCTCAATATGCTTTAACCGAACTAAAACCAGTTATTTATTACGTAATGTGACATTTATTTAGCTACAGACCAGCTAATCTTGAAGGTAAAAGTCCGACATCCTTATCTTGCCTCTTGCAAGAATTAAAATCTGAGTCGGGGTAAGTTTAGGGGTTTAGTTTTTAAAATTTGTGACCATTTTGGCACCAAAAAGAAGTAAACAAATATGAAAAAAGCACATTCTATGGATCACAATAAAAAGGTGTTTTATATAGATTTGCATATGAATATATTTGATCCCTACAGCTTTTCTAACATTACCTCAAACTGAAAAAGATATTATTTTTCTCACAACCTGACAGTTATAATCCCTCTCATTACTGGTATAATTACAGTTATGCTACTTAATGTAATTTCTGGTCATAAAATAAAATAAGAAATGCTCATGCTGTATGTGTTATTATCTCAGCTTGTGAGTTTTACAACAGACGACACGGTTTTTGGGAAATGTTACAGAAAAAGATGCGCGCTACCCACCACACCGGTGGCCCAGAAATATAAATCACTCACATTATCTGAAAATAATAAATGTTTCGACAAATGAAATATTTTTTTGTGAACTTCATGGCTTCCAATGCAACCTTAATATTATTATTTTTTAATCACAATGGCTGAAAGAGCTGACCAATCAGAGCTAACTATTCTTTTTTAGATCATGTGTAAATATACGAAGGGGAAATACTCCTTTCATGGCAAATTCCAACTTTTTTGATATTATTATTATTATAAATGAGATTACTTGAAGTTATTTTCTCAGTCCTGATGGATGCACAGTTTATGCCACAGGATGTCAAATTCAGGAACTGATAAAATCGACTTTTTCCAAAAATCACGTGTGTTAAGTGAAAAGAACTACGATGAGTGGATGTTTTATTGCTTTGAAGAAAAATGTAGGTAATTTGTTTGGAAACAAACAAATTAAAATCCCTGCAATACTTCTACTGGCAAAAATGAGGCCACTGTTGTAAAATAATAAAATAAAAAATCAATACTGTGTGGTTTTATCAGTAGAAGGGTAGAATTTGTTTTAAAATTTGACCTTAAAAATAGAAAAAATGACTATTTAACTTTTTTGTCATTGTGTCTTATTGAAAATAAAGTCTAAAGTCATTTTAATACAAAACTGAAATAATTTGCTACACAGATATGTTTCTCAACCCTAATCCTGAAAAAACTGGGATGTTGTGTAAACGGTAAATAAAAACAATGCCATGATTTGCAAATCTCAGATATCTATATTTTATTCACAGTGGAACATAGAAACTAACAAATTGTTGGGAATAAATAAGGTAACTTTTGAGTTTAATGGAAGCAACACATCTCATAAAAGTTGGTCTAGGAGCAACAAAGAGCTGGTAAGAAACTGATGGAGGATTTTGTAACTAATTAAGTTAATTGGCAGCAGGTCAGTCAGAGGACTGGGTGTAAATTGAGCATTTTGGAGCAAATTTGAAGTTTGTTTTAGAAACCACAGCCTCCGTACTAAAGAGGAGAGGAACCATCCAGGCTGTTGTCAGCGCTCAGTTCAAAAGCCTGCCTCTCTGATGGTATGGGGGTGCATTAATGCCTCTGCCATGGGCAGCTGAGACATCTGGAAAGGCAGTATGTACAGGTTTTAGAACAACATCTGCTCCCATCCAGGAAACATTTCACTGTTGGTGAACACAGACCTGGAACAAGTTCAAATTACTCTCTTTTTGTCTTAGTTTCGTCTTTCGATATGTTTAATTTGTTCCACTGGAAATAAAATATGGGTTTATGAGATTTGCAAATCGTTGCATTCAGTTTTTGTTTAAAGTTTTTCAGAATCGGGGTTGCATCTGAGCTCGTTCTCACCCTCCTATGTAGCTTTCAACTCGTGCTTAATCTTATCAAGATGTGCGCTAATTATTAAGTTTTAATCAGTCATGCAGATGCTACCAGCTAATGCTACAATCTTACAACAACTAGCAAGAATATCACTTCCTTCTCATTGAGTTTTAACAATAAACTAAGTCATTACAGATTTACTTTGGCTCACTCCAAAAGACACAAACAATGGTAATATTTACATGTAAAAAGACATTGTGGATTCTAAAGTGCCCAAATAAAAGATCTGTTCATCAATAAGATGTCTCTACAGTGTGCACATTGTGTTCCCTTTAAATTCATCCTATTTCTGTCCTTTTTTTTGAAGTCCTGACGTCAATAGACACATCCTTTGTTTGCTTGATCCAAAATGCATTTCATGCTCTTTTTCTCTCTTCTCTTCTCCTCCCTCCAATTTGAGTTGGAGCATGGTTAAACACCAGGTGGCTTTGCATTCACTGGATCAGGGCTTTAATTTTGAATAAAGGGGACGCTTTTCTGCACAGCCTGAATACTGCTGTTAGATGTTGTGAGTGGTGGTTTCTGCTCCTCCCTCACAATGACACATGCCACGAGATAATTGAGGAAGAGGAAGGAGAAGACACTTGCTGGTAGAAATTGGCAGAGTAGAAACTGTTATTAGACAACTGGTGGCCAAAGCATAAAAAAGGAGAACGGGGAATATTAGAAACCTGCCTTTTTAAAATATCAGCTAAAAGCATTCCCAACTAGGATTAAACCAGGATACACAGCAAGCTGTTGGTCCCATACAACAAGCAAAGCTTCAATCCTCATTTTCTTTGTTGCTGTTGGTGATATCACTCATTTGCAGCAAAGGTTGCTGCATTTCGTGTGACCTGCACAAGGACTGTGAGTGTGAAAAGACCAACACACAACAGAAGTGTTAAATGAAGACAAAACCAGACCTTCCTTTTTTACGCCTGGCTGTTTCATGCTGAGCACCTGTGATTTCTTGTCAGGGTTTAGCAAGATTTAAACATGCTAATCTCATGCATTTACCATTAGCTGCTTTAAATTCAAATTCAATAGAACATTTTGCATGCATAGAGTCTAATTTAGTTCAGCTGTGATGGAACCTTTATCTGCCATTGTCATAATATTATGCAAGAAGGATCCTTAACCCTCTCAGGCTCAAATTAAGTTTTAGTAACAGGAAAAATCAGATATTTGGGGGAATTATCATCTGAGTGAAATAAGGCTCATAAAATATGAATGTGGAGTAATTAGGTACCGGTATATGCAATTCGCTGTTGCAAATCTACAACATCTGCCTTGAGAGGGTTAAGGACAAGTTATTTAGAAGAACTTGTGCATTTTATACGCAGACCAAAAAATCTTTCAGGTAATTAATTGAATTTAAAACTTTTTTGGTTGCAACTGCACCTAGTTTACATAAGTGAGAAATTTGTAATTAGAACTAAAGTCCCATCAATTCAGAAGTAGCCATTTTTGGTTACTGTTTTAAAATCTGCAGAAAAGCACGTAATTCATCCCAACATTACCTGACCAAACTGAGAAGCACCCGACAGTAATAGTAGCAGTCAACTCACCTAACCTTGGGCCATGATGACACATGAGTTTTGGGGAATAAAGATTTAGTTCTGGTTCAAAGGTAAATCCAGTCATTTATATCCGACGCTGCTTGTAGATGCAATAACCTGCAGTCATAGCTTTGGTTCTGAGGTCTGGATCAAGATCTGGATCTGTCCAGAAGTGAAAGGGGGGGGCTTCAAATCATGTCTGCTGAACTTACATCGTTAACCCAACGAGTTGATTAATGTCAAACACACAGACAAAATGAAAACATAATCAGTTAGACTATTTAAAACCAAATTGTCTTAGTATGTTACAGCAAATAACATATTTTATTCTCTTTGAAAGTCATCTTAAGTCCTGCTGTGCACACATATCCATTTACAGCCTGGTTTCTCAGTTTAACTTTCTCTCCGATTGGGTGAATAAACAGATCGCACTCCGGAGCCGTCCAGCCGCTAACGAGGATGCAGAAAGACAACAAGCTGTCCCGGGAATGAAAATTGAATGAAGGCATGAAGCAGAAGCAAAGCTGAACCCGCTGTGTACTCTGGTCCCAATAGGATGTGATCGATGTTGGCAACCGAGCCCTGCTTTGAAGTATCCTCATTAAATAGTTTTATTTTTTTCCATCAAAGACATCTGAAGACAGCAAAAAATTTCCCTTTGAGTCCCAGGGATGGTCTGTTACAACAACAAAAGAGATGTGCTTCCTGTTAGACTCAGGAAACAATCTGATATCATTTCAAAAATTTTAATACAAGTTGGCCTGCAGGTCAGTTCAGTCATATTCCAATCAGAGATAATCCTCGATGTGGCTGAATCTGTCAAAGTCTTCTTGGGAGAATTATTTAACGACTACCTGCAACAAGAACGCTCGGCTGATCCGTCTGCAGAGCCGCAGAGTTTATAAAAAACATGTCCTCTGGGTTAGCTTAGCATTAGCATCTGAGCAACAGCATCAAAGCTACAGTTCTGTCCGAGTATTATGATCTGTCACAACATGGCCCGATGGTGCTCTCCAGAGACATCTGAGACGAGTGGCGAATGAGTGGCGCCATTGTTGGGTCCACCATCGAGGATGTAGGGAACAGCTTGTACCAACCAATCACCATCGTGCTGAGGTCGAGCTCCTCCAACAGGATTCGAGCTACGCCCATGAAACATTTGCGGTCCATTCGTCCATAGTTCCCCCAAACAATCACCTGGAAAAGAGGTAAAGCTTTTTAAAAAAAAATCACTTAAACCACAGCTGAGTCTGACAGATTCAGTATCCACCAATAAACAAGGAAAATCTGGCATATGTTGGTATTTTACCATAAATGAAACATTATTTTCTGTACTGTCACACATTGGCGTTGCGTTGAAGTTCTGGCAGTCACACATTTCACCACAACTTTCACTGTTTTACAATGTTTTTGTAGTTTTTACGGCAAAATTCAACAGCAGCTGTTGATATTTTACCATCGACTAAATCATTTTTACCACCTTGTCATACATTGTTACTATTTATTACAGTGAAGTCCTATGTTTTACAGTTGCATTGTGCTATTTTTAATGAAAGACTCTTTTTTTCATAATAATTTACTATTTCAAACAGCTTTAGTGCACTGTGTCAACCAATGTCATCATACCGTTTTAATTCTGGAAGCCACATTGATGCTGTTTTACCATATATTTGATTTTTATTTTCAGTGCAGACCTTTTTGTATTTAAATTTAGGAACACAGTAAGGACGCGGGGGACGTTTTCTCTCTCCGGTAGTGAGCACATTGATGTTTTAGACTAAATGAGGATGGTTCTGTGTGTGTGTGATTGTAAAAGTGAGAGATCTGCACGTTTATTTGTCCACGTAGTGTCTTCTGTCCCCCGACATCCTGATAAAATCAGGACTCAGCTCAGACAGCCCTCACATCTTGTCAGGCGGTGGACAAATTAATCAATATCCCTCAGCACACGTGTCCTCTCATGCAGAGGTCGTGTGTCTCTGTGCGTGCTAGAATATCAAGTGTTTCCATCGAGACTCGGCGTCCAAATCTGCTTCACTCAGTTCTTCGGTTCTTGAAGAATGCATCTGGGATTTTTCTTTTTTAAAGAATCCCAACAATCATTTCTGACTTCATCTACTGCAAATTAGAAAGAATGCACGGTGTAGCAAAGAGAAATGAGTGAAAGAACCTTTTTAAGCATCAAAACTTAACCCTTTGAGACAGAAAAAAGTGGTCTTTTCGGTTCTATCACACAGGTGTGTGCGGCCTGAAACGTCTCTGATCAAACCTTTTTAAAAGGTGCTCACATTTGGGGGACAAGGGGACATAAGCATCTTTTAAAATAATTCACAGAATATGCATAAAACTTCAAGGTAGCTTGTCAAAGCTGAACAATTGACTCGGTTATGGAAGCAATTAAAACAGGGTTTTGAATAGATTTTCAGTGTCAACTTAAGCAGCTTCATGATTTGCTAAATTGGGAAATGACAAATTGAAAAGTGCTGCTGATTTCAGCGGTTTTCATTATCCGGTGTGAATGAGTCTGATGAAACTCGGAGGACAGCGCCACAGACAGCAGTAATTAAGAGGGTGGCGTTTAGTGGCTAATTACACGGTGACAGGAGCAGGAAAGCAGCTGGAGGGAGAGCTGAAGGCCTTTAACACGTCACCGTTTCCATCAGCTTGTTACCAAAGAACCCCGACACTTTGACAAACAGGTCGTGTACTTAAGCACAACAGTCGGATTTCATGTCTTCATAATGGTTATGAAGACATGATGAAATGTGACAGTAATGGATTGTGGCTGGAAATATGAAACTGAAATCTGCATGAAAGAAAATGAAAAGAAACGTAAAAGTAAAAAGGTGAAAAGAATGTCAGTAAAGGAATACAATTTGGGTAAATGAACAAGCTCAGTTAATAACAATCCACCTCTGAAAGAGTCCTTTGTGACATTTTCGATTGTAGCAGCTGAAGCTCGAAGAAATGAAGGAATAAAGTTCACTCCCAGCCTGTGGTTCATTGGGTCAGACTCTTTTAGGAAACGTGAAGCTCCGGTTTTCAGTTTCCTCCACTGTGTGTTCTCTGAACCTTTTCTACAGGCAGCATACTTCCTGTTTTATGTCCACCGGTTTAAGAATGTGGTAGAACTCTTAATATTTTATGGAGACACTTTGAGGACGAAGAGACGCTGAGTCTGAGGGACTGAAGTCAGTTTTATGCATCCTGCTGGCAGCAATCTTAGTCTGTCTGGGTTGTTTTTTGTTTTTTCTTTCAGACCAAATCTTTGGTCCAGTTTATCTCAGCTTCATTGATATTATTACCAAAAGATTTAGTTGAAACTGGATGCTTCAAGATGAATAATTAAGTTGTTGTAATTGTTTCTTATCATTTTATATTGACAAGGAATATGCCAAGAATGTTGTTAGAGGGGTTCATTACTCAATATGTGTAAAAAAAGAAGAAGAAGACAATGTTTTATATGACATTATGTCCTGTTATTTAATTCTTTCAAAGGCGATGTTTGCTATTTGCTCCCCTTCACGCTGGATGATGATCCTGCTTGGACATAAAATGTCAACCAGAAGGTGGATGGTCTTTGCAGGTTCTTTCTGAAGCTCTCAGGTTTATATTTACTGAAGCAGAACTGGCCTCATGCCTAAACTACAGTTATATTTGTGACCTGGGTCATGAAAACAACCTAGCACAGAGAAGATACCATGAAGGTAACGTTCCAGGGAGGACATGAGGACACAGGAAGACATCTCAGAGACATGGAAAATAACCCAGTTTTTCGGTTTTATGCCACAGCATTGTGTCTTACCTGCACCACCTTCCCCTGTGGGCTTTCAGAGAAGACCAGGACCTGGTTGTAGAGAGGATCCAGAGACTTCCTGACTGCCTTGGTCTTTTTCTTGGACACACACACCCCGTTTTCCAGGAGGTAAACTTTGATGTACGCAGCTGGAATAATCAGAGACAGGAAAGTTAAAAGTAACTCTTTTTAATTAAACTTCTAACATTTAAACTAACACAAAGCAGTTATTTCGAACTGATAGGTTGAATGAAATACATAAATTATAGCAGAAGAATGAGAAGAAACAATGACTAATTTAATTCAGTTTGTTTATATAGCACCAATTCACAATAAAAGTAATCTCAAGGCAAAAACATTAAGATACATTTTAAAATGCAGATGAATAAAGTCATCTATCTGAGGACGCCAGCAGACTGCAGCATGTCTTTATTTGCTGCAGTTTATATCCTCAGCAGCAGATTGTCAGCTTTTTATTTTAATAAAGTTTAGTTTCTACTTCATGGCTGCAGTCTGGGTCCTCCTCACCCTCCTCACCCTCCTCACCCTGATACAATAAAATCACATGTAACCTGTTTTAAAACCACATATTATTTATTAGTTCTCTTTGCAGGGGTCTCCATCCTCCTCCATCTACCTCTGTCCTCTGTCCTCCTCTCTAACTGCATCCATATCTGTCCTCTTTGTCTCTAACATCCTTCTGTCCCTCCTCTGGACATGTCCAAACCGTCTCTAACTTTGTCTCCCAGTCCTGGACCTCTGATGACCTCATCCCTGATCCTGTCCATCCTCATCCCTCCCAAGGAGAAGCTCAACATCTTCAGCTCTGACACTTCCTGTTCTGTCTCCAAACCAGACAACATGGCTGCTCTCACCACTGTCTGCAAACCTTTCCTTTGACCTTTGACCTTTTGTCACACATCCCTCTTCTTTTAAGTGCACACCGAATGCTTACTAAGAATGCAAAAGACTTAAAACAGTAGAGAGAGCTAAATCCTCAACAGATTCGACTGACACTTATTCATCAATCCCCATATATACAGATTTCTTACGTTTGACCTTTAACTTTAAGTCTCTCAACGTAATTTCTAAAATCTTTTTGATGCTGTAAGCTGAGCTGTTTTACTTGTATCACTTCAGACAAATCAACTGTCAGCCTGAAATGTTTCTTCTCAGTTTTACACAACAGCTGGAACAAATAAACAGTCTGATTTAAAAACATCTGCCTGTTCATGGGTTTTATAACCTGGAGTCAAACACTAACTTTAGACATTTTTACACTCTGAATCTTAGCCCACATATTGTTTCATTTAGTATGTTGGATCAGAGATTGATGATTAGATTTCTGCACGTGGAAACACAAAACAGGAAGAGATTTTTCTTGTTCTTGCAGGATTTATGGAGTTTATTTTTTGTCATTCATGTTTGTTTTTCTTTCATCTACTCTAAATTGCACTTTACTTATTCTGGAGAAGGTAGAGAAGTAGGTAGTTAAAGAGAAACAATGAAACAATGCTCTGTTTCCTAAAATATAAACTGTAAGAAACTAAAACAGGGTATGAGAGAAAACACATTAATGCAGCAGGATCTAATGAGCCCACAGTGGACATGAGCTTTATTCTCCTGGGTGAAAAACCCATGTGAGTCACGCTGCTGTTAGGTTGTTTTTTTTTTTTTTTTGGTACATCACCTCCTTCTGTTCTTTGTGCCAACTCCCTATAAAGTGTGAAAAACTGGTTCCCCTTCTGGCTCACCCTGCAGGCTTGCTGTGTGTGCAGCTGGTCCTGTTACAGAACCGTCCTTGTCCCAAACAAAACGCTCAATTCTATTTAATGGGAAAATATTCAGCTCATAAGCTGACGTGCTTGATGCAAACCCAGAGGGATGATGGTACTGAGGTATGGACTTACCTGGAGGTCCTTTTGAACCCGGTTTCATGGTGAGTCCTCTGGCCTGGACAACCTCCACCTCCAGACTCCCATTCCTCTCCATCAGACCGATTTCTACATCACCTGGATGGATGTGTGAGAACACAATCAGTTTGAACCATCAAGATAAATGAAGTGCATTCATTCCTTTTCATGCCTGGTTATAATATGGCTCGTTTTATTCAGTTTAATTTAATTAGTTGTTAATTCTCTGTCTTCTTGCTGGTTTGGTTCAACCTGTCGGCTGCTTAAATCAAAGCAAATAGAAAAAAGATTCTGATAAACCCTACACATCAAATGGCCAAATATTATCTTAAAGATAATACAATTAATACAAGTTAAAAGCTGTTTGCAGACAGGATCTTCCGTTCTAGTTTTCTGTTGAACGCGGTTTTAGCTCAAACTAAATATTTCCTTGATTTCCCACATGAGAATTGATTATTAGATAATCACTGTAGCCACCAGTGTGACAAATATTGTTTTGTAAGTGGCTGAGCGCAGATGACAGCCAAGTTATTCTGGGTTGTCTGACATTATATAATGTTGGATTGGACAGAAGGTCTGGAGTGAAACTGGTCCAGCGACAGGAACTGTTGTCGGTCCAAGGACACGGTGAGGAAACTGACCCACTTACTGCTGCCGAAGACAGGCTGCATAAAATATTTCCGGTATATAACAATCTGAACATAAATAAATGGAGCGGATGATGAAAGTTATACTGCAGTAAGACCCAGCTCTGATTTATGAAGCAGCTTAGAGCCGAAACGGAAGTGGTTTTAGCTGCCGTTTCATTTCGTTTCATGGCTAAATAAGCTTTTGCCTTTTTAATTTTCAGATTTATTTTTTATGGAATTTTTTTTTTAATTACTGTGTGACAGTTTTGACCCTTAAATATTCCTTTTACACAAAGATATTTAAAAAATAAATGCTTTTTGCTTTATCTGCGTCCATCTCACCCTGTCCCAGCATCCTCCTCTGTCACACTAACCCTCTCCTTCACCGTGGTCTTCCTCTTTTTCTTCTCCAAAGCAGCTCTGTATTTAACACCCTTTGTCCAATTTATCTACTCTCCCTCCCCTGCACATGTTCAAACCATCTCATCCTCACCTCTTCACCTTCTTGTTAACCTTCTTTCACTCTTGGAGACATCCTTCTGTGACAAATCACCCGGACATTTGTCTCCACCCTCTGCTTGGATGGTCGACCCCAGGTGCTTCAACTCATCCTCCTTCAGTACTTCTACTTCTCGCAGCTTCACTGCTCCACCTGTCTCCTTCTCACCTCCACCTCGTCAGCTTCTCTTCCACCTGCTCCCTACCCTCACTACAATCCATGGGGACTGTCGCCAGATCTCATCTGTCATCCTGTCCATCACCACTGCTTAAAAGAATCTGACCACATCTCCATCTTGAATCCATCAGTCACTCCTACTGCACACCTCACCGCTGTCTTATCGTTTAAATCTGCCAACCAGAACATTACTTCTGGTTCATTAGTTCATTTTATTAGTTCATCCTGTAGATATGTTTAAAATCAGACCACTTCAAAGGTTAGAACAGTTAATTGTTGGTTCATCATGCTAATTTTCGTGCCTTAAAATAACAAAGATAAATAGATATCCCATCAAATATTGTCTCTAACTGGTTGAAATGGCAACCTAAGAACAGTTGGACTGAATTCTGCAAAGCTTGACTGGTTTACTTGTTTTATTCAACGGTTGGTGTGGAAAATGGTTTAGCTTAAAAGCTTAAATGTGTCTTCTCTCACCCATGGATGTCATCGCAAGCGTCTGGCGCCCAACAAACTGGGCCGGTCCCATTCCGTCCAGGAAGTCGCTGAACTGGGCGTCCGAAGCGAGACACATGCCGCTGTAGTTAAGGCTGAAAGGAGACGGAAGGAGGCAGACAAAGAGATGGTTAAACACGACTGGACGGCTCTGAATGTGGTTTAATTAGGAAAAGAATTGACTGAAAAGAAAAGACACGAAGCTTGAGATGAGAAACCAAAAAGGCACGAGAATAAAAAAGATAAAAAAGCAGGTTTCTACTTAGCTAAAAAGTTTTCTACTTTTAAAAAGTGAAAAGATGCTAAAACAGAATCAGACGGTTCATTCAAGAGTTGAGACCATGTTTTTTATTTTATGTGTGTATTCAAATCAGATCAGAGTGCTTTAGTGTCCGCCTGCCAGCTCCTATAACTGTGTGTGTGTGAGGGTGTGTGTGTGTGTGTGTGTGGGCTACAGGCAGAGCTTCTGCCCCAGGTATAAAGATAAATCTCTTTTTTATCTTTACACCTGAAACTGACTGGATGTGTTAATGAAACCAAGCAGCCTGGTCCCGTTTCAGCTTCCAGGTCCATCACAACGCAGCCTTTGGTCCCAGAGGCTTGCATGTGCTAACTTTAAGAAGCACTTTTAGGCCTTAATTTGCATTTAGCTAACTATCAGTCAGTCGAACTGGAATTAGCTGTAATGCAATTTTTCTTTTCGTTAATTGCAGCCTAGCTAGAGGACTTCCAGTCAGCCTGCTGCAGCAGGGAGACAATAAGATAATAATGATTTATTTATTTATTTTTCACCATTTATTACAAAAAATGTCAAGCAGAATACCCCAGGGATGAGACGGATCCGAGCAGCATAATCTGTCTGAACTAAAATTGCCAGAGAGAGCTCATTTGGACAAAACGTATCAGTAAGTTAAAGAGCAGCATGAGCTAAGATTAAACTGCAAACATTTCTGTTACTCCTAATGAAGACATCTCAGAGGGCCTATCGGTGAATCTTATTTTATTTACAATCAGAAACAAAGTGTGTTGTGGGCTCTGGACCTTTTAGACTGATTACTAGCTGTGTGGATGACTAACGTTTCCGTTTCCGGCTGCAGAAGAGAGGGCGACTTTCTGTGGACTCGTGTCGTGGACGTGGTAAACATGACCCCGTTTCCAGGCACCAGTCGCCACAGCCATGTTCAGAGCCGTGCATCGATTTTACTCTTGCGAGTTTGTCATCATGGCAGCCAAGTGGCTTCAGACCGCTGCTGATCTTGTTGACCATGTGCTTCAGAATAGAGCGAGACCAAACACGGACAGGCTTAATTAACCACAAGAGTTCACCTTTCTTTGGTATTTATCTTCCTTTCACCTCTTCTCTCCGGAGTTCTCATCAATTTCTTATTTCTGTCTGCTGCTGGTTTGGATCCCTGCAGCCACTTCAGTCCCCTCAACTCTAAATTCTCTTTTCTCTTTCTTTTTTTTAATTTTCCCTTTCCCATTTTTGCTTCTTCGTTATTAAATCTCATTTTACTTCCTTACCTGCACTTTCACAATTTCTTTTTTTATGCTCACTGCTTGAATTCTAGCTGCTCACTCCAAGAAAATAAAAAGATAAATTAATCTTTTTTCGGAAATGAAGGAGCAATTTTAGATTGTGCTAACAAATGAAAAACAGTACAAATTGTGCTTTTTTTATATTTAATATGTGAATGCAAACTGTAATTAAAGTAAAATATGTTATAAACCTGCTAAATAATCTCTTAGATTGTATATTTATGCAGACTTTGAATATAAAAAGACATTTTTTTAGCTTTAATTATTCTAAAGGGACATTTACATTTAAATTTTAGAGTCTTTATCCTAAATGTCCATGGGTTTTTGTGCAAATTAGTAATCATTGTAAATCTGTGTATAAATGAAATTAATACATTTGTGTACACAAGTTCTAATAAAGTAGAAACTTGTGCATTTTGTGTGTTTGTGCAGGAAAAGAGTCAAGCAACATTTGTCAACTAAACAGGTAACATGTTGAGAATACTTTATTTAAAACCTCATAATCCTCAGTTTTCACGTTTTTTTTTAAAACACGCTACAAATCAGAATGGCAGGAGTCACAGAGTCACAAGTTATAAGATTAACTTGCGTTGCTGGTAAATGAAAAAGATTAAAATTTCAAACCCTTTTAAAATGCATGAACATTTCTGCTCCTGAATCTGTCATTTCTGCCATTTTTATCAGGAATCACAGCTAATGAACCTTTAAATAAATCATGACTTCAGCATTAAAGAAGTAGAATAAGGTCAAAAAGTTGTATTTTGATCTAATATTTACTGCTTAGATTGAGCTGCATCCCAACCATCAGCACACACACACACACACACACACACACACACACGTCCGCTGGGTCCTGAAATGCCCCGATCATAAATCAATAAGCTCATAAGTGTGATTGGATGGTGTTAGCTAACAAAGTGCTTATTCATGGCAGCGTATGAGCATTCCTAAAGCTTTTCAATCAGCACACTGAGCCAAACAGCTGACGGAAATGCAGACGGAGAGAAGCAGTGGTTTGCAGCTGATGATTTAAATGATGCAACAGTGCAGCCAGATTAATGATTCAGCTGTGGTTCCTCTCCATGTCATAACGCTCGGAGCAGACACGGATAGAAACCACAGAATCATTTCCTCCTTAGCACAGCTGATGCCCTCCAAGTAAAACTAAAAAAAAACAGCTTTAGAAGATTTACAATTAAAAAGGAAGAAAACTGCATTAATTAAAGGGACAGCTTTTATTAAAGTAATGCTTATCGCCCGCTGCCGTCGAGACAAACTTTTAACCAAAGATCATTTCTCTGAATTATGGCTGTTTGGATCAAATCTCTCCTGTGCAATATTGGGAGATTACACTGAGCACAACCACGCCAAATGTTGGCTCAATATCTGTAAAAATCACTTCTTTATACCAATTTTTGCATTTTTAAGAGCTATTTGCTGCAGCAGCTGTTCTTCATATTCACACTGATAGGTTTGCTGTTAATATCCTAAAATTGGTTTTAAAGCTTCCTGTTTAAACACAAAATCTGACCTTATCAGATCTTACCTTCATATGTTAACTTCTTGTCTTTTAAATTATTGTATTTTATATCGTATTATATCTTATCTTGTCTAAGACAATTTGCATTTCTTGTGAACTCTCAGCTGCTTCACTGAGAACAGCCTTTCAAACTTCACACAATAATGGAAATCATCACATTGTTCCGTAGATACTGTAACTTATTTAAGTTATTTATTACTGTTCATCTGAGCGCCTGATTCAGCTGCCAGCCGCCGTGCGTCGGGACAAATGTGTTCATCACATTTCTTTTTATCTGTTGACTTTTAGCTGCCACGCCACGTCTACAAAGCTGGTCTCCAAAAACGTGTTTTGCAGAGAAATCCGTTGGTTTTCTTTACAAACACTGAACTGAATGTCACTATTTATTTTAAAGTGAAGCCAAACTACATCTTATACCTTATACCTAAAAAAAGAAAACATTTTAATCTCAAGCTATTAAAGTGAAATGACTCCATGGACAGAGGACACAGAACGTAGTTCAGTTTAAAGTAAACAAGCAAACTAAACAAAAGCCTTTCTGTCTACAGAACCAAAATGAGTTTTTAGGTTATGTCTGTAATAATTTAGATATAATTATTCAGAGATGTTGCTGAAGCCCCATTTGAGGATATCCTCGGCAACAAATGTTATATTGTTCAGTATTTGTTAAATACTTAACGCTTGTCTGTGTATAATTAAACAAGAAATGAATGAAAAGAGAAAATCTGTTGTTCTGATGGGGGCTGATCAGAGTGCATGATGGATGTTGAGCAAAAAGGGCAAAAAGTGTTAAATAACCCAAACCAAACAGGATTTTTAACTTAATGCTAATTTTGAATCTCAGCCTTTGATTTCTCCTCATTATTTCCCTCGAGTATTATTAAGCCGAAAACTGACCTCATTTCATTATTGCCTCAGTCAGATCAGGCATCTATAAAACAATCAGTAATAGTTTTGATTAATATTTAACACCTCTGCTCTTCGCACATTAAATCATATTTATTGTTGATACTCCAGGATCATCATCTTTGAGCCAGGATTTCTTTTTAATTAAAAAAAAAAAACTCAAACCCATCTGCATGGATCACCTCACAAACCCAACGTTCTGCATAATTGTAATATAAATGGAATATTAAAATTCAGCTCTCCTGCTTGGTGTTCTCCGCCCTGCCTGTGCTTTTAAAACCGTCCAATAGGGCGTCGGTCCGCGCGCTCGCCTCGTCCTCTTATGTAACTGTTGGAGTTGCAGCTGGTGGCCAGTTTGGCACAAACCTGCGTGTGTCCTTGTGTTGGGATGTGGAGCAGAGCTTCACTATTATTACTGATGTCAGAGGTGATTTTTGACTTGTTTTTCCACTTTCTGTCCGTCAGAACGAAAGAAACACACAAGTTTTAATGTCTTTCTGACTTATTTTAGTAATTCTTAGCGGGCCTTGGTACTGTTAGCCATGTTGTACCCTTAGCTTAGCATTGTCATGTTTCAGTTTATGTTAGCTTATTTAGCCTTCCTGTACATTTAGTTTAGTTTATCTCATATTTTGACTGTCTTAACCTGATTGTTGTTTAGTTCAGCTTTAACTTCATCATGATTTTATTTGGTTTATTTTAGCTACTATTTTGACTGTTTTAGCTCATGTTTAGTTTCATGATTTCATTTAGATTATACATGATTGATCTATATTTGATTGTGTTGTAAAGCACTTTGAATCACCTTGTTGCTGAAAAGTGCTTTATAAATAAATTTCACTTTTATATTTTTATCTAAATTCCTTGTACAACCCAGAAAACCAGATGTTTTGGTTTATTTAAAGGTTTGTAACTTGATGGGTGCAGCTGAAGTGAATATTGTCATCCATCGCAGATTAAAACATCTTTAAAAACCTGAGCTGTGTCATGAGATGAGATCAGTCATGTTTCACCTCCTGACATCTGAATAAAATCAAATCCAACCAGAATGTGCAACAGCTTCATTCTCCAGGCAACACAACTGCTAAATCCTCTGGACAAAAAAAAAAACATCATTTTTAGTATTTATTTAAATGACTATAAATTACACCTCACTCTAAGAAACTAAATTTGGATTTTGTTTGAATCACACAGTCCTTTTATCTTAAATATAAAGCTTTTAGTTGATTTCTATCAGTTAAACTAAGCAGGTTTTGTTGTATTTAAGCAATATTATGAGATATTAAAGCAACCAAATTCAGCTAATTAAATACAGCCTTACTACTTTGTTTAAATACTGTTTATTATTCCTTTACCTGAACATGTATAAAATGTCCCATGGGGCTTTCCTTACTTGCACATGTGTGGGTCAAAGAGCACTTTTTTTGTTTTTTTTAATAAACTTTGAGCTTCTTTGAGCTGCCTGGAATCAAGTGCTGAGGACAAGCTTCAAATAATTATTACTTTTTTATTGTAAACAGCTAAGTTTAGTGCAGCCACTTGACATAAATAAATTAGGTGAATTTAACATTTTATTTTTTAGTGTTGGTAAAATCATTTTGGATTGTTTGTATTTGCCTTTTGGTGTAAGTGAAGCGTATTTATGAATGAATGTTTTTGTTTTTCTGTCAGCTGCTCCCCTCTGCGAGCGAACTCTCACCAGAGATTCGGTGATTGTTTTTACGTCGGACACAGCCTGAGCTCGAACCTGCAGCCTCAGGATTACGAGACGGCGGCACTGACCTCCGATCCACCGGGCCCCTCATATTTACAAATGAGTTTATTCATACTGCATATTCAAGAAAAATAAGGATTACATTGATGATATAAAACAAAAAAGGAGGTTTCCATAATTTGGCCTTTGCCAAAATAGAAATGTAACTATAAAAGGTTGTAAGAGTAATAACCTGACACTAAATTGTTTGTTTTTTTAGCTCAACATGTGCATTTATATGTTGTTTTTCAGAAATGAAGGATCAAACTAAGCAGAATAAACTGAGAACGGTCATAGAAATGATCCCAAAGAGCGCTGAATACGTCGTTTTATTTCCAGTTTGGATTAAACTGTGAGTTCAGCAGGAGAGAGAAGAGTTACTCACTTCCCTTCGGAGCCGTAGCTGTTCATGCTGTCCTCGATGGACTCGTGGCTGGCCTGGCGGACGGTCCGACTGGGCATCTCCACAGCCAGGCCCGTCTCTGTGCTCCTCTGGATGGCTCCCTTCAGCTTCCTGCCATCAGTATCCACTGCAGGAAAACAGACACACATCAGCCCGAAATTCAGCTGCTGTGCACGTTGAAGGAGCGCAGAGTTAAGTGGCTGTGAAAGCAAGCATAAGGAATTTATTTTTCTGAAGAATGAGAAGATCTCATTCCCGCGTCTGCACCGTTCACTTGTAGCTGTTTGTGGTTTAGTGACCTGATCGGTGCAGGAGAAATGAGAAATCACTTAAACAAGGACAGCGGAGAAAGCATTCGATCCCTCCTTAGATCAGGGATATACATCTTGTTGCAAAATAGACCAAAAAATCAATGTGTGATGCACAATATCAGACCTCTCTCTGGCCACAGGGTGTTTAGTGGGTGATTGTTCAGTTTAAATGCTCAGGTAGACGATATTTACCTTTGTTTTTTGGAAAGAATGCAGATTTATGCTTTTATTTTAAAGGCAGAAACACAAAAAACAGAAAGAAGCTATAGTAACTCTAATAAGAGTTCAATCTGTTTGGTTGAAGAGTTTTTAATTGAAAAGTTAGTTAGTTAATTGAGATAGAGGCAGAAAAAAGTTCAATTTAATATCATACAAGTCTTGGAAAATGAAGGAAGAATGCACACACGCTGTTAGGAAGTTAGTTCTGCAATTATTAAAGAGTGACCCAGAATGGTGCTATTTCCATCACGTTCATGTGGGACGCTGGCAGATCTGGGTTACTTCTGCTTCCTCCCGACTGTAAACATATAATCAGGTACCGTCTGTGTTGGACCGCAAATGAACTCAGTCATATCAGATTAAGTCTTGATAACTGGGATCTGGTGAAGGAATAAACTGGTGTCAGAGGAACTGATTTTGTTGTGCATTTAGTGGTTTTGCTCTCTCTCTCTCTGCCTGCTTTAGATTTACTGTTCACAATTCAGACATAAAAGCAGCCGACAGTTGTAACTGACAGAAAATACAGCAGCAGGAGTTAATGAGGGACACCTAATTTATGTCATTAAATTTAGATCCTGAAATGAGTCACTGACGGCTGACCTGATTTCTGCTGCGTTTGAGTCCAAACAGGGAGAATCATGACTCACCGAGGCGGTTCTTCGATTCTAAACTTATTAAAAACATTTTTATTTTAGTAAACCCGTCTGAAGCTGCAGAAAACTTCTTTTTCTTGTCTTCAGTGCAGCCGCTTCAGGCTGATATTTACAGCAGAGGGTAGCATTGATTCTTAATGTCAGAGGGAATCATGCAGCCTAAGTGACTCGGGATGCCGGTGACCTGAACTGACTTGAAACAGCGAGTGTGTTTACAGCATGCTGTAAAAACAAACTGTGGAAATTTAATCAATTAAATCAGCATTATAGTATTTTATTTGGGTAGCTTATAACCAGTATATTTAAGGTAGAATTCCTTTAAAGTAAGAGCTGAATCACACCTAAATATTAGTTAAACTCAACCAACAGTTCAATATTTATACTTTTATGTTTTTTTCTTTTCAATCAGATAAATTCTTAGCATTAATAGTTGTCAAAAATTTAAAGTTTTAACCATTTTTGCATGAATTTAGTTGAACAGATGAGGTAAATTTTAGTTGTTTATGCTTGGCATCACTCAGCTTTGTTGGTTAAATTCAAACCAATTTTCAAAAAATAAATAAGTAAAATCATAACTAGTTTGCATAAAACATTTATTTAAACTTTAGGCATTAGTGACAATATGTATGCTAATAAATATTTATTCAAATGAAGTTACAAAGTACATTAAAATACAAATTTCATCCAAGATAGCATTGCATTTTTAACAGCTCAATAAAAGTTATTACATGCAAGAATTCTGCCCATATAACTGTGAAATTGGTGTGGTGTAGAAGTTTATACAAAGAAAAACAACTGCACGACGACTGCACCTCGTTATTAGATGTTAAAGATAAACACAACACTAATAAAGCCTTCCTAACAACAAGTTTATGGTCTTAACTCCAACCTAACATTTTCTGTTATCTGTATTCTTCACCCATAACTGAGGAGGATTATTCGTCTCTGTTGGACTCAGCAGATGATTAGTGAACCGTTGACCAGAAGGACGTAAATGTTGATGCTGCAGCACAGAACCAACTGCTCTGGTTGTATAATTATTAATATTATTATTGATAAATTTGAATCAAAAGGTTTTAGGTTGCAGTTGTGACTAAAATGAAATCATGTAGCTCAAGTTTGACCTTATTTGATCTTATGTTCTTGTTTTCAATGGCATGACAAAATCACATTTTACAACACTAACATTTTTAGGTCTAATATAAGAAGACAAACATATAATAATGAGCTCACGCTCTCTGTTTAATGTATGCCAAATATTCACCGGACCAGTTTAGTCCCAGTAAGATGCTCCATGAATACAAGAGGTTCCACTGAATAAACAGGTAATGTTTGTGTTGTTGCACCTTTTGTTTGGTCCCTAATTATCGCCATGAAAGGTGTGCAGTCACCTTGTGGTTCTTCCTGTGTGTGCACAGCTTCCCGACGTTAGAAAACACAAAGATGGTTATAATTCAGTCATTAATAGAGATTTTGAAGCAATGTTAGTAGCTGGGAGTCGTTTTAAACTTTTACTTTTAACACTAACAGATCAAACGAGATCTTTGTTTCAAACTCTGGCATGCAAACAGGTGGGTGATATGCATTTCTTCTTTTCTTTCATGTTTCCTGCAGACAGAGCTCATGGATCTTCTGAAGTCACAAAAAGAAATCATTAAACATATATTTTTTTTATGCCGAACCATTTACTGTAGCAAATAAAGAACAAAAAGCTTCAACAACACAAACAATAGTCCTCCTTCAGCACCACGGTTGTGCCAATTAGTCCAGCAATTTCACAGAAAACTGCCTCGAGCACAAACCTGACAAACACCTAAAATGTGCTCAGGAGTTTGATTGAGCTGTTTGACTACATGAATGGCAATAAAACTGTAGGAGTTGTAAAAAAATAAAAAATAAACTTCAGAATGTCACTCTGCACCTGGATGAGTTCGTGCCACGCATATTTCCTTCCAAACTGTAACATTCTGCTCCGGGTTGAAGAGAAAATTCAGAGCAAACATCAACCAGTGAATCAAAAAGCTGTAAATCCCGCTGAGAGTCGTTTGCATGGAGGCTGATAGCTGAGTGAATGAGGCTGTAATTTTGGTCACAGCTTGTGTCATCAACAGTGACATACGTGGTTGTCATGAACATAGATGCTGTAACCATGGAGACCATAAGCCAGTGGTGAGGATGCTCTGTGCGGCTTTTAAACACAAAGGAGTTTTATTTCCCACGTTGGTTTGTTGTGTTTTGAGTGGATAAACTGTTCTTCCAGAGGCCTAAAATCACCTGGTGACAGTTTTAAAGGGACTTGGGTAAACGTGGAGCTCAGTTTGGGTTGAGGTGAGGTTTACACACCGGACAGGACCATGTGTGTCCAGAGTTTTACTGAAGCAGGCTACGGTTACATAACTCTTATCACGATTTGGTAATAGCTGTTTCTGACCAACTGGTTCTGAGGTTCTGATGGGATATTATCTCTGTTCACCCCAATCCAAATCAGCATGCTTTATCAGTAGCAGAGTGAAAGGCAATCTTACCAGGCAATCAGGATAAATGATTAACACTTAGAGGCTTGACAGATTTCTTATTTGCAACATTTCTAGACTGATTCCGTTTGTCTCCGACAGAAAATTAGGCCTGCGAAGCTCTCACTACGCATCCATCTGCCTCTGCCTTCGCATGCTGTGCTGCAAACCAGACATGCTTAGATTTAGTTGCTTTCCAGCCATCGAGATCAACAAATGTCAAAAAAACTTTAGTGAGTCACTCTTGAAGATGGAAACAATAAGGCGGGTGTGTCTTTTGCTCGAACAACTCAAAGGTGAGCTGTTTGCATTTAAAAATGACTGACCTGACCCTGACATGAGTTCTTCAGTATCTACACTTTATTAATACTTTATTCATCCCAAAGGGAAATTAAATGTTGTTGTAGCTCATAATCCTGGTTTTGTTAAAGAGTTGTTATAGATGCTGATGGCTGTGGGCAGGAAGGGTCTCTTGTAGCGGTCTGTCCCGATGTGTCCTCGGTCCTGGTGTCCCCTCCGGGTGAGCCTCGCTGGCCTCCTGCAGAGCCATGATGGCCGAGTTCTGGAAGGGCAGGTCGGTCTTGAAGTCCTGGGCGATCTCTCAGACCAGGTGCTGGAAGGGCAGCTTCTGGATGAGCAGCTCGGTGGACTTCTGGTAGAGGTGAATCTCCCTGAGAGCCACGGTCCACCGGCTGCTTCCTGGGAGCTTCACCTCTGGTGGATTTACAGGCGGTCATGGTTATGCATCATAACAAAATGTCCAAAAGTAAAAAAAGGTTTCAGTAAAAATCCTTCCTGCTGCACAGCATTACCAGAAAAAGTGATTTACATCAAGAAAAACAAGATGAATAACATTTAAATGTTAAAGAGCTACTCCGACATGCAGCCACCTGGAGCGGCGCAGTTCTAGAAGTCATGGACCAATCAGAAGGCAGAGCACTGACCTCATACACAGGTAAATGACACATGGGTCAAGACCTCACCAAACCCATCAGCTCAGCGAACAAGAACATCAAGTTCATCTGGGAGGATGTGGACAACAACCAGTTCCTCTTTATGGATTGTGCTGTGCAAAACAAAGACGAGAGTGTCAACACTGAAGTCTATAAAAAATAAAAATAAAAAAACGTACACAGAGCAATATTTGCATTTTGACTCCCATCATCCAGTGGAGCACAAACTGTCTGTCATCAGAAGTTCCCACCATCAGGCTGAGAATATTCCCCCAAAGACAGAAAGAAAAGAAACTGCATCACACCAAGAAAGCGCTTCAAACTGCTGCTACAAAAACTTTGTTTTTGTTAAACCAACAAAGAAATCTGGTCTCCACAGCATAAAATCATAAAAGAATAGCAGGCACATAAACATTGTTGCTCCACATGTAGCAGGAGTGTCTGAAAACTCAACAAACACAACATCCTGATGAACTTTAAACCGAACAATAAAAACCATAATGACCCTCAGGAGGGAGGGGAGGTCAGCTTATAAAAAAGGGCGCAGCCATAACGGTTTAAAAGCTTGGAACTCCACACTTTTAGTTTAAAAAATAAAAATAAAGTCCAGTTATCTCCTAGGACCACTGAGGAAAAAAAGTTATGTATCAAACACACAACCACACACCACATAACAAGAACACAAAAGAAAAAGACATTTATGGAGCTTTTAATTGTTATAGTAATATTTAAAGTTATATAATTTCATTGATTTTTATTCTGTGTTTTGTTTGCCTCTTAAATAACTGTTTTTATAAACTGGTTCAGTTGATGTTTGATAGAGAACACCAGTGAGGAAACCAAAAGATGTTGGACGGTCAGCATGTGCTTGGAAAGCCAAGCCTCGCCACTTTCCCCCAGCTGTTGTTTACGTGTCTCCAGATGTTTAAGATTTTAAGACTAGTGCTGCCATTACCTCCACCAAGGAGATTGTTTTTGGTAGTGTTGGTTTGTCTGTTTCCTTAATTTCTTTAAAACAAATGAACAGATTTTAATGAAATTTTCAGGAAACGTTGGGGTTGTCACAAGAAACAAGTGATTCAGATCAGACTGATCTTTAATGACCCTCTGGCCTTGGGGGAGGTTTGCGCTCTCTGGATGCTTTAGTTCAAAGTGCTATAGCTGACTGCAACCGCTTTTTGTTTGTTTGTTTGACTCGTTGATTTCTCCAATCAGGTTGAAGCTGAGTCAGTCCAAACTTTAAGCAGGGCTTTACTTTTTAAGATCTACAATTACTAATTACTATTTTTGTTTTCATTGAAATGCTTTGAGATCTTTTTCGATTTTTCATTAATGCTGTGCTCCTTTTTTCTCCCTATGCATTAATTTTGTTTCCTTATGTGTCCTTCTTATCACTTTTTGTCTCGTTATGTGTTCCTTTCGGTTTGTTATACTTCGTTTTTGTCTTTTCATGTCTTCTTATGCTTCCTGTTTGTGTTTTTGTGTCCCTGTGTGTCTTTTTATGCCTCCTTTTTGTCTTTCTGTCTCCCTGTGCTCGTCTGTCCTCCTGCTCCATTAAGACTTCAGCTTATATTCAGCTCACTTTCACCCTTTTTTAGCAAATTTCAGCAGTCACACTGCATTTTTACAGAAAACGAGAATATCTTTAGTTAGGTTTCTAACTTCTATCAGATATTGTCTCATATTTCACATGTCCCATGCATGTACATGTCACTAAGTTGCATCTCTATGAGTCAGAAACTGTGTCTCTAAAAAAAGAACAATAAAACTGAACCCGTTCCACTCTGAAAAAGTCTCCTGCATTTCTGTGAGTGTAGTTCGCAGCGTGTGATGTAGAGCACCAACTGTGATGTAGCACACAGACTGTGTGAAGGTGACGCACAGAAGTTGTGATGTAGCAATCAGAGAGCCAGGACTCATTAGTTTGTCTCCCAGCAGAGACATATTAATGAAAGCAGAACGGATACCAAAATATCTGCCGACTTATCTGTCCAACACACTGACTGACAGACAGGAAGACTGAGACGAGGTAGGTCACACGTTGTGACCTAAATTACTTCAAAGACAGACACGTCTACAGGAGGCCTATTTTAGTTTTCACTAGGATGGTTTTTCTTTTTACTTCAACAGACTTCAGATTTAGGCAGAACCCCGTTAACCCTTAAATTACCGCAAAAATAACAACCAACAGACACAGTTATTCTCAGCTGTCATAGGTTGGGAAAAGAAGAAGCACATTATATTTCACTGTAGCTGTGAACTCGTTTTTAAACCCGGTGTTGATACTGTAAGTACTCGTGTTACTGTCGAGTCTCTGTACTTCTGCAGGTAAATCCTGTTTTGACGTACCTTTGGCCAATGGTAGGGGGATTGTATTCCTGTAAGACAGAAACCTTTTACTTGCCTGGTCCACATTTCTGGTGTCTGGACTTTCTAAGCAGCTGACATTTGTCTCAATCAATTCGTGACTCACATCTTAGTCACGTGAAATGATCCGAGATGGTCAGGCTCCATCCTGCCGCTGGGACCGACTGGTGGAGGAGATGAAAATGAGGGAAGACACGTGGAATTAAGCAGCTCACTGTCCTCTGTTTTATTGGAGAAAACCCCTTCCAACAGTTTAAAAACACCTGAGGCTGTGTTTGCCTCCCAAGCAGCACTGGTGATGAATTCTCCCGTACTTCAACACGTAATTTGGCAGCAAGGCTAATAATAATAGTCTGCGGGGTAAAGAAAAACTTCTTTTCTGGGTCACATTGAAGAAAAATGTAATAGATGAAGTTTAGCTTGGCCTAATTTCTCGCCCTGGGTCTTGAGAAGAAGCAGACGTCTAAAAAGAGCTTCTGGGAAAACTTTGTTCCTGAAAAAAAGAAAAACTAACAACTCCTCCTGTTACCTCACTGTCAAACATCTTTTAACAAGTAATAACTATTTTTTTGAAAAAGTACCTGTTTAGATATTTTGTGTAACTGTATGAAATTACAACAAGAAGAGCGCTGCATGATTTCTCCTTCTTTAGATGAATCCTGTAAATGGCGAGGACATAAAAGAAAATGGATGTGCTGCAATGTGCAGCGAGTGGAATTGCTCTGTCACCATCCGCCTATTCATTACGGAAAGAGGAAATCTGGCAGAAGGTGCTCGTCAGAGAGCGAGGATCCTGGGAGGCACTGAAAGAGTTGCAGTTTTAAAAAAAAAATGTAAAAATGACTTTCCCGACGGAGGCGCTGCCGCCGATGACGAGTGATGACTAAGGCCGGAGATGACTAAAGAGCTGCTTTCTGAAAGCCCTTGGCAGGATAAATGATGGACAAAGCAGAACATTATAAGACAGAGTCAGAGCTAATTACCTTATTGGGTAGATAAGCATTTTTTTAGCCTTTTCTCAAAATTTATGGCTTTGCTGAGTGCACTTTACTGTTTCTGAACACCTGGAAGCTGAATTTTAATGAGCACGGTCCTACACTGTTGGTGAAGTGAAGCAAAAGCACTTTAATGCCATACTCAAGAACAATTAATGGACATTGAAAGACATTATACCTTACATTAGCCATCAGGAACAGGTTTTGGTTGTAAAAGCATTGCTAATTGACTCGGAGGAAGTAACAACAACAAAACTGGATCCAAGGCTTCCAGTGAAAACAGGATTCAGCTGAATCTGAATCCAAAGGAAAACAATCCTACAAAAGATTTTAAAAAAAGGAGAAAATGATTAATCTTGTAGCTGTTTTCAGAATTAAAGTCGTGCACGAAAGGCATTTGGTTATTTTCAGCCTTGCATCCACATGGAAATGGAGCTTTAGGAGCCTCTGAAATGTGAGAAAATCTCATGTGGGCAGCCGAAATACAACCTTTTGAAAACAATGATGTCAGGCTCCATGCATCAAGCATGACAGACACAATAACAGCAACAACAATAACGACAGATTGTTTATCAGGAGTTAAACAGCTAAAGCCAGCATGTTTCTCCACATGGAGGATAATTTGTGTAAATCCTGGTCCTCAGGGCCTCCATCCTGCATGTTTTCCTTGTTCCTCTGCTCCAACACACCTGATTCAGAGGTTAAATCACCTCTTCATGTTCTGCAGAAGCCTGTTAATCACTCATTGATTCAGATCAGGTGTGTTGGAGCAGAGGAACAAGGAAAACCTGCAGGATGGAGGCCCTGAGGACCAGGATTGGACCCCCCTGGTGCAAAGGAACAACCATCCTGCCTGCAGACCTGACATCTCACATCTTTGTTGTATTCTGATTTTATATTTTTCATACTGTTATAACTTTAGTTTTATATAAACCAGATGTAAACTAGCAAAACAGAGGGTAGAAATCTAAATCTAATCTCAGGATGAGAGCTGTGACCGTCCCACAGGCTCTGCTTCGGTCCCTGCAGACTGTTAAAGTGCTGCGGCAGCAAAGAGTGACGTCAGGATATCTCTACATTATTTACCTTGGCATTAAAAAAATATATACAGCACCGGCAATTCCATAAAAACATAAATCTATAATTGCTTTGCATTCAAAATGCAATAATTCGAGAAGAAACGCGTTTAGATACAATTCATGAAAGTGGTTACGAGTTTATAAAGAGACAAAAAGACAAATAAACAAGAAGAAAAGGAGGGACTTTTCAAAGAAAATGAATAAATCTGTCTAAAAGCCAAAACACAAAAGCAATGAAGCCCAAATTATTACCAGAAGGAGTGTGAGTGACGGGAACAGGAGAGAAAAAGAGCGCAGAGATCAAATAATGAACTGACAGCATCAATGAAGGCAAAAAGAAAAAGAAAGACGACATATTTCTAAAGATTAACTGTGCATTTTCTGAGTCAGTTCAACAAACTGAGGAACTGTTCTCCAAAGAATATAAGTGCTTTTGATTTATATTGTGAGACAGAACCAATAAACTGTAAAGATTTCATCGAGGAAACAGATTTCAGAAACATTTAAGAAATAAATGTTTCTAAGCAGCAGCGATTGTGTAAAATGTTCCTTTTAGGCAGTAATATAAGACCATAACATATATGTCAGGTTATTGTCCAGTTTAGCATCATAGTTTGAGGTAAAACATGTTTTTACTCGGCCACAAATCTGATGAATTGTTTAAGAAAATGTTCTGTTGAGGCTGATCCAAAAACACTAACGTGAGAAATGTTTGAGAATTTTAAACCCTCCGATGTGCTGAAAGTTGAAAGCAATAACAAAATAATGTGTGTATCTTTAAGCGGCGTAATGATAGCAACATTTTCTGCTCCTGGATGCTTTCCAGAAGCTCCTATGCTCTGTGAGTAACAGACATCGTGCTGAATAACCACCGGCGGAGGTACTGTTCAGCCGTTAAATTCTGCTTTTCCAGCTCAGCCATCAGTTCAGCCACAGCAGCTTTAAGCTTCACCACTTCAGGGAGCGGCACACAGGAGTCATTAGGGAGTTTAGAACCATACAGGAAGGGCAAACGCACTTTTCCACATCCAACAACATGAAATTAGTAGAAATTTGCATCTTTACATTAAATATTTTAGTGTCGGTCCTCCAATCCAAGTTTGTCAGAAAGTGTGATGTCAGCTGATTATGATGCTATTAAATTTAATTAACTATATTCATTAGACTTGATTAGTGCATCTGATAATCATCAGTGCTTTCCAGACTTTCATCATGAATCTAATGAACATGAACAATAAAAAGAGGAACATGCTGTTCCCTCTTAAAGTGTAAATTTTAATCTCGACTGATCGTCAAAATGACTTCTGTCCAAGGACAACAGATGACATATAGCCATTTTGGTTAACTCTGGTGCATTTAAATGTATATAATGCTTATTATTGAGTCACTGTTTATGCTGAATAAACCAGTAAAATAATAAGACATGGAAAAAAGATGATGTTGGGAAGTTTTACATATGATGTCCCAGCTTAAAGCACAAATATTGCATCCAAGGAATTTGTGATAACCTGTTTGTGGATGAAAGTATTCTTCAGGCGGCTCTAAAACTGAGAGTTGAGCGAGTTAGATCCATTTCATAAATAATCCATGAATCCTGTCCCTCCAGGGCCAGCGGTGTCAGTAATTCACTGTTCATGTTGAATTAACCAGGAGTAAAGTCTAAAAGCTTTGTTTCCTTCCAGAAAAACCTCTGCATGTCGGTGGTGTGATGAATCTGAGACGAGCACCTGATGGCTGATAAAACACCATCTTTCCTAACAGCTTTGGTTTCAGTTTGAGGTGGATGATGTTTGACGGACCGACAGGCAGGTTATGGGAGCAAGGGTTGATTTTTCACAAAAGCAAAATAAGCTAAAACAAACAGAATGAGAGCTGGAAATAACAGGAGGGAGAGACAAACTGGAACAGTTTGGACGGAGAAGGAACGACACATTGCAGGCGGTGTGATCGTCACATAAATGTGCAAGAAAACAATCTTTGGTTTGGTTTTTTGATTCCTAACTTTGCAGCCCTCCAGCCCCCACCACACACACATTTGGCAGACCTTTGTCCCACTGCACCAAGCTTGCCAACGTGGCAGAGCGAACAGATTAACGGCCTGAGCCTGCAGCTGCTGGAAATTTTTGGCAAAAGAAAGAAAATAGTTAATTTTCTTACTGATAAATACGAAAAAAAACCAAGAGCTGTTGTTAATTCTGTCAGCAACACTTCTGTTTTTTTTACTATGACAGGTCCAAGTGTCTGCTGTAAAAAAGGGAACTAATTCAGATTTTTAAAAAAATTTTTCTCAATGAAGTCTTTTTTTTCTGAGCGAGGATACGAAACAGTAACAGCTTTATGAATGTGGTAAAATGACAGCATTCAGACCAAGGTCACCTCTGCACTGACGCTTCTCGCTGCTTCATTCAGAGACAAACCTGAACCAACACACATGTCTGATGCTCATCGTTTGCTCAGACCTGGATGCCACCATCAGGTGGAGCAACTATGTCTGTCTCCTGGGTCTACAATACGACACTCCAGTCCAATAGGTGGACATAATTACTGGTCCGAGCAATTATTTTTCACCATAAAATTCATTATTAGTTACTCAGTGATAAATGTGAATACCAGTCAGTCACAAGTCTTCCTCAAAACAAGCCTCTTCATTGTTTAGTTTGTTTTTCTTCATGGTCTTATGTATTGTAACATTAACACCAACCTATAATGGGAGTTTTATCAGCAGGCACACATAGTCTACATCAGTGGTTCCCAATCCTGGTTTTCATTGTTTCTTCTCTTCAGCAGGTCTTCAATGTCTGCAGAAACCTGTTAATCACTCACTCATTCAAATCAGGTGTGTCAAAGCAGGGAAACAACTAAGTATCGACCTTCTGCATGTATCTTTCCCTCCTCCCATCCTAAATACCTAGGTTTAGTTTGCTTTGAAGCCATCATTGTCTAGTGCTTACAAACCAACATGGCGAAAATATCGCATTGCGCTCCTCTGGCCAAGATTTGTGGGAACTGTGTGCACTTTAACCAGCCATGGTTGGGTCCCAAATCTCCACCATTATTTTGTCTGTCAGGAGTTGAAAAGTTTGGGAACCACTGGAGTGCATATGGCTCACTGCCTTGCATTTCAAAGCTTTAAACAAAAAACTTTGGCATGATCTGTTAGCACTCGGAGCATGTGTTTAGCTGAATATCTGTAAAACTGATTCATTTGTAGCCATTTTTGTGTTTGCCAAGGTTGATTAGATGTGGTATGTGTACTGGTGATCCTAAAATTAGGAGAGTTCACACAAAAAAAATTGCAGATATCAATGTTGCTATCTATGCAGTTTGAAAAGCAAACATTTTGGCAAATCAAGACCCATTGTTTCCTGTAATGCATTTCTAAATGTGCAAATCTGTGATACACAATCAGTGGGCCCACACTTGTAAGACTGCTGTTCCGAAACATAACGGGACGCTCGCTCGGATAAGAATTATGACGTTAAGCTGCGAGCAGAGCAGGTCTGAGGGCGACGGAGAGAGGTGTGGAAAGGAATGGAGCGTAAGGAGAGATAAACAGAGAGGAGGTGACAGAAAGGGCAGAAAATTAGAGGTGATGAGCTGTGAAAGACTGAAAAGGAGAGAAGACAAATGTAAAAGCATAAAAGTTGACAAGAGAGGGAAAAGACAAAGATCAGTGACAAGGGCTAATAAAAAGAACAGCAAGTTTTTTTAAATTCATATCATTCCCATTTCTCCCCCAAACAACATATCAACGTAATATTCAAGCTGTCTGAGCAGGAAAAGAGGATTTAACCTGTCATCAGAGAAAATACGATGTGGCTGTCAAAGCTTGTCAGATCAACACGTTCAAACCGCCTCCAGGAGATTTCCTGTCATTACCAACAAAACCCGCCGGGTAACCAACTGAGCCCTAAATATGAATTCAAACTCTCATTCATTTTGGACTTTTAAAGAGGCATCTTGGAGCTGCTTTGGTTGCGTCTCCATCTGAAGCTCCTGTCAGCCTCACTTCCTGCTCTCCGGCTGGAACAAAGCAGCGTGACAGGAGAGACGGGCCTGTTAGATGTGCATCATTCACACGTCCACTTTTATTTTGACCACTGGATGAATGGATGCACATTTCTCTTTGTACTCCTCGAAGGGGTATCTACTTACGCTGGAAAACTGAAGTAGACAAGCACATTTGCATAAATTAAATTACAAATCTAAGATTTTACAGTTCTAGGTACAATAAAAAATGAGCCACCATTGGTGTAGGTTGAGAGAGTTGCCATGACAAACCTTTTTTCTACATTTCCAAACTAGAAAATGTTTTCCTCGGTTGAATCTTGACCATCAGTGGCACTTTTCTAGTCACAGATGATGTGTGATGTGCTTTGAATGGATCAAAAACCATCTACAGTTACATTTAGGAATGAAATATAATTTGGCGTAACTAAGATTTACAGTTTATTTTAATCCAACTGTACTGTAACTTAATTATTCAGGATCAAATTCAGTGCATTAGAAAATATAAAAGGCAGTTTGTAGAACCACCCGCCGTGCAGACGCACAGTGAAGCAGAGACTCTGTAAAGTCCAGATGTTGTCACTGTTTGCTGCAGATAATCACAGACCTTTGCTTTGGGTTCACTTTAAGCACTTTGTACAAACTAATAAACAGCATGAAGGAAACCTCCCCAGCATCCCAGCCTTCGTCGTGCGTTTCCTCTCGTCCTCGTCGAACTCCTCGGCAGCATGTGGCGCCGCTGATGTGCAGCTTTTGACCTCATGGTGAGAAACATCCACAGCTGCTGTTCCTGCATTGAACCACGACGCCTTCCCTGCTGCCGTTATATGTTCAGTGTAACAAACGAACACCTGCAGCCACCATCATCCTCCTCTTCCTCCTCCCTGTAGAATAGACCTCCTTTCCCTGCAGTTCATTTTTTACTCCTGACTTTTCTGGGTCGTCTCTTCGGCTCAGAGGCACACCGCAGACGTCTCTCTTATTCTCACTCTCCCAATTTTTCTTCTCCGTACTGTAACTCATATCTTTGACATCTGCTCCATATACAGTATATCTGTGGCTCATTATATGTCTCTATGCATCATTAGCCACATTCACAGCAGTCCTGCGGACAGAAATCCTCCTGCTACATTATTTTCATTTAGATACTTTCTTGCAAATACACAACTTCAAGGCATTATACAGCTTCTTCTGTCTTGGAAATCAGTGATTGTGCTTTTCTTTCATCTTTCTTCTTCTTCTGTGTGACTCAACGGGAATAATAACAGAAGCACGTTGACAAACAGTGAAAGGAAGGAAAGAGGGATGAGACGATACGGGGAAGAAAGAGATGACTGATGAGCCATTTCCACATTTCTTCATGACATCACCGCCTCCAAAGACGAAAAGTTATATCCAAATATCCAAAGATGTTTGAGACATGCCAGCTTAATAAATCAGATGTATATTAAAGGCCAGGTTAACAAAGCCACACACAGTTTGCAGAGTTTTTTGAGCTAAAAGTGGAAACTGAAAGCAAATTTTATGCACATTGCAAATGCATTGTTTCTCTTTGGTTGAGAGGGAAACAACACAGTTTTTTCTGTGACATCACAATCCCAGAAATATTATTTCTGCTGAACTCGGACTTTATTTCTGGATCTTTCTGCAGCCATGTTTTACTTGTTTTTTGCTATTAACAGCATTAACAGAAAACCTTCCTTTATCAAATAGTTCAATAAGCAGTTTTGCAAAAATAATTAATAGCTATTTTAATTTTCAATAACTCTAAATGTCTACAGATTGATAAGTGATACAAATATTTATTCCCAAAGCTATTAAAAAACGCAGAGCTGCTGTTTTACACCAGGGTTTAGCTATCAGACAGTGCAGAAAAAAACAAGGGTGTTTTTAAATCAGGACTTGGGCTGAAGACGCGTGCCTCTCCGGGCTGAATGAGAGCATTTCTCGCTGCGTCGTCGCTCCATTTTCATGTAAAACTGCAGCTGCTGCAACAAGTGTACACTCGACAGGAAAGTGTGAAAAATCACAAACAGACGTGCAACAAAAAGCAGAATGGGTGCTCAGGCCTTTTTCTGTGATTGTTCTGTGGATGAGCAGCTGTTGAGTCGGGGGACGACTGAACGGATCGATGATGAGCCGAGTGATCGTTCAGTTTGTCATCTCTAACATCTACGATGTAACGCAGGTGATTCATCTCAGCAGTCAGTCTGTCACATACAAATCTGACACCTGAGCTGCTAGATAACACATACAGAAGGCAGAGTGTGACAGAAATGTACACAGCACTTTGGGCTATTTCAGTTTTATTTTTCTAATCAGGCATTCGTCTGAAATTCACTTTATGATTAGAGGTGACTTTTTCCTTAATGCTTGATATGAAGACTATTTATTATTATATATTTTTGCAACATATTTGTGAATTTGAACACTTTATAAAGCATGAACAGTTTTTATAAAGCAGTTAAAAACACTGTTCATACATTGCTATTTTGCAAGATTGAGTACTTTTATTCAGTAATGATGTAACTGACCGTTTATAACACTTTAAATGTATAAGTTAGCTGAATATGTGCCTAAATGGAGCAGAAATCATTTTTATTAAACTAAAAAGCTGCCAACTCTACCACATGTGTTTGTTCACCTACAGAAACAACTAAAGTGACAGAAAACAGGCCGACGATGGAGACGTCCGATGATTTAGACGTGTTTGAGTTAAGTAAAATATGCAGGTAAACCAGCTTTGTTTACATTGAGTGCATACCTGCCTTTCAGAATTGCATAACAATATATCTGAAAAACTACTGGAGTAAAGTCTTTCAAACTGCACCACTTAATAACCATTTTTTATGCAATACTGTCAGCCTCCAAAGCATCTCTGGCTCCAACTTCCATCCAAAAAGTGTTAACTTTTCCAATAAAACATTATTTTTCTCCCACAAGTCCTTCAATGATTATAAAGTGGTTTTAGTTCTTCTGATCAGCTGATGGTTCACCTGAAAATAACTAAAGATACAAACTCCTCAGCTTCTTATATTTCTGTTTCCAGAACACTTATGACAGTGATGACAGGATGATGGTTCAAAATGCTGCTCACAAACCATTTGGTGATATTTTATTTGTAGTCAAATACTCGTTTGTGCACCCAAAAGTTAAAATAATGTAACCATGAGCTGCTCAAACTACTCTGAGCTCATTCTGGGGTCCTGCATCTAAACGCATCTCTGATGAAATCAAAAACCCGCATTTCTAACTGGATCTTTTCAATCATTTCACCGGATGAACATTAACATCAGGTGTAAACAGAGTCCCAGAAAACAAGCGCTGAAGCAATTAAAAGACAATTTGAGGAGGAAAGACAGAATTAACCTGCAAACAGGATTTTCAAACTGCAGAGGCCAAATGAACGCCTGACAGAGAGACACGGAGGCAGAGAGGAGGAGAGAGAGAGAATTAACCTCCAATCAGGCCTCTATTTAGCTGCAGTCAGCCACAATCAGCAGCCATATTAGCATTTAATTAGTCTGAAAGCCACAAACCACAGCCTGCCGCTCTGCTCGGATTACCTCATACTCTGCCGTCACATCCGTGTGTTTGAATGACTTACAGTCACATATGCTGCTACTAATCTGTGAGATCTGTGTGTCCAGATACAGAAATATCTGCATTCAAATGTGGAAAAAACTCAAAAACCAAAAGTCTTGAACCTACCTTTGTCGTCCTCACATTCCAACAGAAGTTATAGATGTTTCTTAAACTTTACTGAATGTTTGTGAGCAAATAACACAGCTGGCAGATTGTAAAGGTCTTCAAAAAACACTTTCATCATTTATACGTTTGTGTTAACATTATAAACTGTAGTAAAGCACCATTTTAGCAGTTCCAGCTCAGTTTTAAGGCCAGCTGGGCGTCCCCGACTCCGTCTCCGACTTCCTGAGGTGAGCTGGGGACGCTCACAGGTTATGCATATTTTATTCCCTATTATCTGATATCAAAAGAAACGTTAATTGTTGTCGCCATGAGACAAATATGATCACCAGCAAAAATTTTTACCTGCTTTTTGTCGTAGTTTTGCTGCCTTCTACCTCATGAAAACTGAAGCTGGAGATGGTCTCGATGTGTGTGTGTGTGTGTGTGTGTGTGTGTGTGTGTGTTAACACAGGAGTTATAATGAAGGTCACAATATTCTCCAAAGGCAGAATATCACCAGTCACTCAGCTGATGTCTGTCGTCTGTCTGAGCTCAGAAGTGGTGCTTAAAAAGCAATAAGAGAAGCAGCAAATTCAGGTGATAATTACCTGAAGGTTTTTTTTATAGCACCAACTCCTTGTCACTTCAGAAACTAACAATGCTAATTATAGAAAGAGAACACTGGCAAACTGCCTGTAGCCTCTCTTTGTCAAAGGATTATTTTAGCACCTTGTGTCTAAAGGAGAAAATAAAAGCACATCCGTTCCTCTCAGTAGCTCTGCTTTCCGCTCTTTTCCTGAAGAAATCAGGCCACAGAATAGAAAGAAATTAAAACCTTATTTAGTAATATTCTCTGCAATTTGACGTACATCATGTAGTTCAGCTGGAGGTTTCTGTTCTGCCTTCACGGCTCTTCAGATTGTTTCAGTTCGCCGGCTGAGCAGGAAAAATAAGATTTGTTTTCTGATAAGTGTGGTAAGAGACCTCCTTCAAAGTCAAGCTATGACATGTTTTAAAACCGAAGGCCCACTACGTTCTCCACGGCCCGTTAGATTGTAGCTGGACTGAGTCAGAAAACCTCACGACGTCGCCACTGCTTGACAAATAAAGTTTTTCCTGATTTTTGCATCCCTGAGACGCTCTCCTCATTCACTCTGTACAGATTTGGAAATCTTAAGGCTTCCAAAATTAGACTTTAGTGTCTTTTAAGTATTTTAATAAAACCAACTTTATTGCATTAACTTGTCAGATGTCCAAACCTGTGACTGGGGTCAAAGTTCACAGGTGAAGAGCTGTTTTATTTACAGATATCTACATGATTTCTCTTACATGATACAGAACTGGATCAAATCAGGGGGGCTAACGGGTCATATGGGCTAAATTAAAACAGTTTTTAACATCTTTATTTTGAAAGTGGGCTAAATAAATTCAATCTTAGTCCAAACTCACTGAGCTCTGAAACATACATCCATGAACATCCAGTGTTTGTCTGAATTTGTGTTGATGCTTTTTACCATAAATAACATAAATTATCTATAATAAGGTTAGGAATTGTGTACTTAAGTGTCTCTGTGTAATGTGTTGAAAGCCTGGACAACATTTCTTAGAAGGCTTCTGGTTCATTTTAACCATGTTAGATTTTGACACATGGCCCAGCTACAAAATCTGCAAACACAAATGCTTCTGAACCTACTCCATGTGCCAGTGTACTCTGAAGCCATGCTTTTAAACCTTAAAATCTGTATTTTCCCCCCCAAAAAAGTCAGCGTGATTATTAGGTTCTGTCGTTCTCTTTAGTTAAGTGGTTTTAATCTCACTTTTCTTGTCAGAATGGATGTAGTGGTGAGGAGCCAAAGTGTGAACACAGAAGTATACACACACACACACCATGTGTGTGTATGCAAAGAGGGGTGATTACTAAATGAATGCAGCTGGGCTGATTAGCAAACGAGGGACAGGTGAGTGATGAGCTGACTTGGAATAATTGACAGAAACAATGATTGAAAACTGGAAAACTAAGTATATCTAAAATACAACAAAAGATAGTATCCAATTTTACAATCTAATTCAATGGTAACTGTTTTAGTGTATTAATTTATTGATTTCTTGTAAGGAAGCCAATAAATTGCATCAAATCTTCACACTGACTCAGCCCTCTGCTTGTTTTTATGTCTTATGGCTCCAAGTCAATTCGTACTTTCACCAAATCATACCTTTGCAGCTTTGGTCACAATGTACCCATGCTTTTTGGGTAAGAGCATCTCAACATGCATGATTTAAAATATATCCTAACTCCAGTGATGTTGACTTTGAAATAAAGCACAGCCTGATCCCGTGGAGGGATGCAGTTAGTTATAATGATACGTGCACATATAACCATTTGACCGTAGCTGTCCAATGGTACTTTTAATTTGGTGACTTTCCAGTTGGTCTCCTATCGTAAACATAACAATACTGACCTTGATTTTATGTGTTTTCTGATTATCTGTGATTTGCACGTGTGTCAACGCTTCAAGTTTCGCTCTAAAATGCACTGTACGCACACGAAGAATACTTTCATCCTTTACGTCAGTCTGCATTGGAAAATTAATCTGCTGTTGCAGTTTTCTTTTTTTTCCAGACAAGATTAGTGTGACAGGAAATCAGGAATAATATAATGTAGCAATAATACCAGTTGGGATCAAAATGCATTACATCATCAGATGCATCCAATCTGAGGACAAACTTGATTCTCTCAACAATCTCATCAGAGAATCAGACATAAAATTGTTGCTGTTTACAGGCCCTCTGCCCTGAACTCATGCACAATTTATCAGGAAACCATTTCACTTCATATTACTGAGGTACAATGACCCATTTTTATCTGTAAACGTTGTTTTTAATGTTTGAAATGAGATGCGCCAAGTAAATCAGAGTAATCATTAAAGGAGTGGGTAAAATTACGTTAAATATAAAATGATTTTGTTAGATTTGTTTTCACTTAACATTTTCTAACCCTGACCTTTTACATACTTTGTATTATTTATGAATCCATAAACATATCATTGTCTCTTAAAGCAAGGATTAATTTAATAAGGACACAAACCTGATTGGCGTTCATCAAAGCTTATCATTATTCTTGAAAATATGTTTTTTTTTTCTTAACTTATTACCTTTTTTTTTTTTAAAAAGTCCAAGATGGCGCCTCAAGTCATCAACTGATCAAATTGCACTCAAGAAAAAGCATGAGACAAAAACATGTTTTTCATTTTCTGTTGATAAAAGACCCATTTAGGATCAAAACCAATGAGTTTATTTGTTTGTGAAGTTCTAAACTATTAATGCACTAAATAATGTCAGCTCGCAGTAGATTAAATACAGAAAAGACTACTTTGGAAACAGAAAAACTATTAGGAGAAAGAATTACAAACCACACCACATACAGGTTGTTTTTTCCTTTGTTAGTTTGTTTTCCTAAAATGTAAATGTTGGAATAAAGTTATCAGTTGTGGACTTGTAGAAATACAGATTTTGTAGACAAGTGAAAACAGATGTGCCTTCAGGTCCACTCTCTGAATGGATCCATCAGTCATGTAATAGTTGTGTGTGGTGCTGATTCCTACTCACCACCATCATCCTCGTCGAAGGAGTTCATACAGGGAAAGTAGATGGCGAGGGCCTCGAAGGACGCCGACAGGCTGATGCGGCTCTGCGATCTCTCCATGTAGAGCCCCGCCGTCGGGCCCGGGTCGGCCGGCTTGGCCAGGCGCGGCTGGGCATTCTTCACGCGTAGTACGGCTCGCGGCGTCTTGGATATCTGTCAGCTGCCCCCCACGGCAGATCCACTTCACCCCGGAAAGAAGAGTCAAAACAGAAGTGCCACGACGCCAATACCAACTGCAATCGGTGCACCAACACAGTTGCGGCACTTTGCAGCACAAAGAAAGATTTTAATGTTTCTTTTTTTGTGGAATATCAGACAAGATGCAAGTTCCACTTTTGCAAAAACATCCTAGAAGAAAGAAAGATTAAGATAGAAGATATGCTTGTTCACTTTCTTTGGTGTAGTTTCTACCGTTGACCTTCTTTGGCAGGGTTATAGTTCTCTGATTCCTTCATCTCTTTTTTGTTCTTGGGTTGATCAGATCCGTGTGCACATCTTCCTTCTCAACCCCATGAGGTCCTCAGACGTCCGAGCTGTTATTGATAACTGTTGGTGGATCTTACCTGCGTCATTACACTAATTGAACTTGAGCTCGCTCTTTTTATTCACAGCAAAACTCTGTGAACTCTGCATGTCAATGTAGCATCCTCCCTCTGTGCATCCAAAAGCTTCAAGATCCGGGAGAGGAGGGTGATGGTGCCGAAGGTGATGTTCACACCCAACATGAATCGTGTGATCTTCCTGTCTGAATCAAAGACTTTGTTTTCCTGTCGCTTGGCATCATTAGTACCTCCTGCTTTGGACACAGCAAAAGCTTCTCTTTAATGCAGAAAAAAATGTCTTTCAAAACCTGCAGATACCAGCTTCGTATCGGATCAGGTGGAGTAACATCAGTCCCAGCAACAGTTGCAAGCAAAGGGCAATCTGTTGCTTCTCTTCCCGCCTTGAACTGTTTCACCTCAGATTTGCCTGCTGTTGTTGGAAATGTTCAAAAGCTTGTGCCGCTCTCGGGAAGGTTTGTCGACTTCCTCTCCCCTCCGCCGCTCCTGTGCTGCCCTTGTTGCCGTGCCGATGCTCCTCTGTCTGCTCCAAAGGCAGGAAAGGACAGAATGAGGCAGAGATGGTGGGAGAGAGAGAGAACGAGAGAGAGAGAAAGAGGAAGCGCTGTTGCACAGCTCAAGCCTCAGCACGCTCATTCACTGGTGAGTGGCATAGACAGAGAATGGGGGGGGGGGATGGAGAAGAGAGAAAGGGAGGAGGGTGAGTAGAGGGTAGAGGCAGCAGACTGTTGGTGGCAGCTGGACCAATCAAAATGTGGATGAGAGAATATGGGTGTGGCTAGGAGACAGTCAAGGCGATGAAGGGCAGTGCAAGTTTATGGTGTCTCTCCTTCTGTCTGTGTCCTTATAACACCAACCAGTGATCTCTTTTAAGGAAAGATGATCATAAATGCACAATACAACATAGAGGATGTTATTCCAGTGACCTCAAATCCATCTCAAGGTTTCAAACAAAGAAAAATCACAAAATAAACACTGAAATTGTCTCTGTTTTCCCTCTGACATGTTACAAAGCAGACACTTTGGGCTTGGTGTTGAGAAAATCATCCAACCAGCAGACATATGAAGACCCACAGATGGGGTCAAGAACATAAAACAGGGCTGGGATCCAAAAGCACAAAGGGGACCGCCGAGCTGAGCCACAATAAGTGCTGTTTTATGGCTAAAAGGATCTTTTTCAAACCAGCAAAGAGTCAGCCCGTTTCACAGATCTTCAAACTAGATGTGTTTATGAAGACATAAAGGTTGTCTTATTCACAGCATAAAAAATAATCCATATGATGTCTTTATGTTAGATCTGTAGCCTTACAAACCAGCTGTGTCCTGTTTGTGTGGAGTTTACATGTTCGCCCCTGAGGTTTACTCCCACAGATTAAAAACATGCATGTTAGGTTCACTGGTAACTCTAAATTGTTACTAGATGTGTGTGTGAGTGTGTGACTGGTCTCTACGGGACCCTACGATGGACTGGCGACCTGTCCAGGGTGTCCCCCGCCTTTCGACCAATGACCGCCGGAGACAGGCACCAGTGGGTGAAGGAGATGGCTACATGTTGGTTTGTTTTCCTGATTTAGGTTCAGTCACTAGATTTAAAATGTTTTCAGTTATTTAGTAAAACTCTCCTCTCACACTGAATAAATGATAAAACAACCGTCAGGCTTATCCGTTGTGAACGAGCTGCACGTTCTGCCTGGTTCCTACTTCTCTTTTTCATCAATATATGACACACAGTTAAGTTTCTCCACATGCAAGTTGCTGTCAGTTTGGGGTTCATAAAGAAACTTCAGGATGGAGAAGATGTAAAAACAAAGGTGAAGACATTCAGTCCTGGATGGCGTCAAAGTCTCCCTGATGGACACTTTATCCACGGGGCTGTAGAAGTTGTATAAGCTGGCTACAATCGCAATCAGTCAAATTATACATAATGTGCCTGAAAGGACTTGACTTTTAAGAGTAGCTCGTTTCTGTAAATACTCTGATTTTCATCTTATGAGAACTAGAAAAAGAAAATAGTCTGGAGGTGGTTTTATTATCCTATTTCTGTCCTTTTGCTATAAGTCTCGACTCATCCGGAGCTCTTCTTTCCTCCCTTTTGTTCTGTCTTTTACTTCATACAGTGCACTCCTTGCATCTGTTGGTTTTTGTTTTTTGCATTCTGTGCAGAAGAGAGACAAAGGAGGGAGGAAAGAGGCTGTGTAATCAACATTGCTGCACGGCGCTCCATTCATCTTTGTGCTTCCATAGATAGCAGCCATAGGGGACATGTGCACACACACAAACACGGACACAAATAAACACATACCGCTCTGACGGAGACTAATGTGCAGCTTCACACAAGCACACAGGGGAAATGTGGTGACTCATGCTTTTTTCACATGTAATCACACACACAGAAACAGATACAATGCGCACACACACACACACACACACACAGAGGAAATATATTAAACATAAATATATACACACAGGCAAAAGTTGGCAGAAATGATCAAGTTGTTTATGCGTGAGCCATCAGAGTTCATTCCACAACGTCAGTCAGACAAATGACTGGTCAGAGAACAGCGAGTTACTAATATATCACAGCGCATTTATGAAAATGTCACGAGTGGCAACTCTGATGTCAGCAGCTCCAGCAAACACTGAAGAACTAAAATAAAACAGCCTCTGAAGAGTTAGATCTTTATTGAAAGTCAATTCTCCTCAGAAGCTTGCAGGTAGACTTTATAATCAGCTGCTTCTCAGGTTGCTCGGTGGTTAGAGGCGGCTCCTCACGGCAACAAAGTTCCTGATGTGAATGTCTGCTGGGGTCTCTCTTCATAAAGTATACAGAAGTTTTCACTGGTAGCTTTCCCACTGGCCAAAAACTCGAGATGTTAGAGTAATTGTTGATGCTACAATGACGCCTGATAACCTGATACCACCTATTATAGTCCTCAGCTCCCCTCTGGGTCTGAAGTTGATGCAACAATGGATTATTAGATGATTCTTCTGCCCAGGAATGGTTCATTTCTTGGTCTTCATTACTTGTAATCAGCTGTTTTTTTAAGTATTTTGCCTTTCAGCCATTCATTGAGCATCCATGATTGATAGAAGTATTAAATTCAGAAAGATTCCAGAGCTGAGAGTCAGCACAACGATTCAGCCCAAGGTTTTAGTTACTAAATAACTCTAATCCATTTTAGTTTGATTTGACACAAACAGGAAACAACTTTAAACCACATTACCAATGTATTTTTGTCTCAGCCTATATGATCTGTTTCCTTAAACTTGAAAATGATTTTTGCAGGTAGCACCTGCTTTATTACCACCTGTTCAGTTGCCTGTTAACATGAACAGCTAATCAGCCAATCACATGACAGCATCTCATTGCTTTTAGGTGAAAACGACTTGCTGCAGTTCAAACCAAGCATCAAAACAAGGAAGAAATGGGATTTAAGTGATTTTGAGCCAGACAGGCTGGTCTGAGGGGACTTTTCACATAAAACCATCCCTAAGGTTTACAGAGAATGGTTTGGAAAGGAGAAAATATCCTGCGAGAGACAGTTGTGTGGATGGAAATGTCTTTTTGATGCCAGGGGTCAGACTGTGGACTCACCAAAACTGGACAAGAAGAGATTGGAATAAAACTTTCCCTGTTCTGATTAATCTGGATTTACTAGACTCTAATGACCTTTACGGTCAACAGATTTCAATCCATAAATACATACATACATATATTTTCTTTACCCACTTCCTGTTCAGGGTTTTATTAAAATTGGACCCTCTTAGCAGCGGTCATTTGGTGAAAGTCAGGGTACACCCTGGACACTGGTCCATCTCACTGTTCTGCAAAGACATTTAAAGTCGATGGATACTAATTTAGAAGACAAATGGCTTTTTGTGTCTTCCTATTGTGACAGAATCTGCTATAACTTCCTTTTAAAACCTGTATCCTTATTTGTCCTGTTTTATAACCATCATTTACCTCCATGTCTCATTTCATCTTCTTGTTTTCCCATCTTTGTTTGACATGGAAGCTATTTTTTACCAGCCATTTCACCAATCTATCTATAGCTACTGTCTTATGACAGGTTTTATTTTAGCTCTATTGGTTTTTTTCTTGCTTTTTTTATCTTTAACAAAAATAAATTGAGCTGATTGACAACAAAGAAGCACTGCAGAAATTTTCCACTTGCAGGATGATGACCCCGATAAAAGCTCAGTCAGAACGTGAACGGTTGTGGAGCGTAGAGGGTTTTCAGCATGCATGAAACTTCCATAACAATGTCATGATGGTTTATCATCTTTGTGTCAGTCCCTGGTGGAGTGTGGGGAAGCATCACAGTGTATCCATGGTTGTTGAGAAGTTATAGCAGAACTGACCATGCTGGCGTCATGCTACGACCGAGATTGGGACAAAATCATGCAAACAATCCGGCTCAGGTGTGATTCCCTCGGCGTTAGCATCATGCTACAGTAGCATGAATATCTAGCAGCATCTTGATGAGGTCGGAGACAGTTCTGCAAGGACCGGCAGACAGAGCGTGGCGAGGGTGCAAAACAGAACCTTGGAGATGCAGAAAATTAGCTTATTTCTGATAAATATGTGCAGGAGGTTGATTATCAGTTATTATATTTGCATTAAATCTGCATATCTTGAAGAGGTTAACTCAATTGGATGAATTTTGTGTATTCTTCCTCTGACCAAAGGTTTGTCCGTTTTTATTGGTGGAAACAATTCACAACAATAACAGGAATAAAAACAGAAAGCCTTTTTAAATAGATAAATGATGTTTATAAAAATATGTAATAATGTAGGCAGAGCAGCAAACCTTCTTTAAATTTAGTGACCCTTCAGTCAGATTAATTAATAAAAGCTTTTATGCCATGGAGTATTTACACAAAATAACAGAAAATACAAGATAAACACATCATGCACCTATTTTTAAATCAGATGTTCTTTAACAAATATGCATAAAAAAGTTTTTATTAAATCAGCATTTCTAAAAACGGCCCATGAACATATTTCAGAGGGAATGAAGCAGCTGGATTCATCCTGTCTGAACCTTGACCCGAACCGTCTGATCAGCATGTGATATAAAGGTCCCGTCCAGCCCCGGTGCCTGGGTGCGAGCCAGAACCGAACCGGTGCGTTGCCAAGGCAACAGCGAGTCCCATCAGACACGTCAGGATCAGCTGACACTAATGTGAGACGACACAATCGCTCAGGGAGGTAAAGAGGGCGGAAGAAATTAATGAACTGCGTCTGTCAGGTGGTTTAAATAAAAGATGGAACGAAAACAGAACAGGGAGGATGTTGTGTTTTTGACATTCCTCCAACTCCGCTCTCATACATACAGCCATGTAGAGCAGAGATTATGCAATAGAATGTGTGTTATCCCATCATAATCCCTCACTCTGTATTAAAACTGAAACTTTCAGAGGAGGATAAAGTACTCAGATACTCGCTCTGATTTTCCTCTTTCCTGTCTTTCTTTCTTTTTGATTTTGTATTGTATAAAATCAGACGTTTTACCAAATCTTTGTTAAAAACCAAAACAGGGAGGTTTGGATGTAAATAATCTGCAGTTTCAGTTACTATAAAGCAATTTACGTTAATGTTAGGACTCCAAAGTACATTTAATCATAAAAAATGACACCCTGGATGAAAACGTTTTTATAGATCTTGGCACTGGGCTTTTTGTTTGAGAGACACGGATCGTAATGCAGCATTAGTCTTCTGTTCATTCGCTTGGTTTTATTTCATTTTAAGTAACGCTGCAGTTTATTGTGAGCAAACAGCTGCTTGTAGAAATACTGGACCAACCCGGAAGCATCTCCAAAGGTTGGTCCAGAACAAGTTTTATTTCCTGTCCCCTCCATGTAAACAAACAGGACTTCCCCCATATTAAATATAAACCTAAACATAATCCTAATTTGCTAAAAAGTGTGGAGTTTGCATGTTCTCAGACCGATAAGCACCGGCACCCTGAAGACGAACAAGCAAGGTACAGAAAATGGAACCACTTTCATCCTCAAGTTCAAATATTTTCTGTAAATTTGCACCAAATTTGCACTGCATTGCACAAAAGAAAAACCAAAATATGTGTAAAAAACAAAAAGTATCAAACAAACAACTAATTTAGGAACACAAAATGAGGAAAAAAAACTGATTTGTGTGAACAAAAAGAGCATAAATTTACATATTTAGGACTTTAATCTAGAATAAAATAGAATTACATAGAGAAACCAGCTAATCTAAGAAGAAATTGTTTTAATAATTCGCTGGTTCTCATTGATAGTTTTTGTTTTAATGAGTTCTCAGGAAACGCTGACGCTTCACGACACACCGGAGACATGAGGTAATATTTGATCAGATCGTTGTTCTCTTCTTGTTGCTTCAGTGGATTCAGTTCTTTGTTTCTCTGCTTTTCTTCTGAACTTAACATCTCATCATGATTCACCTGATCGAGAAGAGGACCGACTGTGGGTTTCCAAATAAAATGAAACCTTTTACAAATATGAAACGAGAGCGTGTTATTGGTGAAGCTTCTCCGGACACAAACAAACGCTGCCGTCGGTCTGTGAGTCACGCTGTGTTTCTGGTGTCCATCCAGCAGGAGACAGAAGGACAGAGAGACCTCTGAGAGCGAGGCTGTGTGGACATTTGTGTGTTTTATGTGCAGACGTGTCAACGAAGAACAGACAGAAATGTTGTATTTAAATCATATTAAACTCAGTCAGAGTAAACAGATCTGTGCACACAATAAAGAATTTTATTATCAGGACTAAATGTCTCCAGATTCTTTAAATAAAGAATAATTTAAGTAATAAATAAAATCAGTGGTTTTGTAAATGACTCAGCTGTTTGGTAATCTGAAAAGTAATCAGCATGTTTAAGGTCTTTTTTGCTTTTTTATTTATAAGTTGAAGCAATTTTTTTAGAATACTGAATAATATAAATTTAAATTATTAGTGTCCACTGGAAGTGTTTAAAATGGTCTTTTATCAAAAGCAGTGAAGAGTAAAAACAGTTAACAGTGGTCTTTCATACATTTACATTTATTATTTACATTTATCAGTAATTTCATGATTACCAGTCAACATTTGAAAGTTAAAGTGACAGAAGTGTGAAGCTGCAGGACTGAATCACTGAAGAAATGACTGTTGATTTAAATATGCAGAATAAAATAAAAGTTAGAGGATTAAAATGTCACAAAAGACAAACTTTAGAAACAAACTGAATAAAGAACTGAATTAAATCGAGTGATAAAACATTCTTAAAATCTTATAGAAACACACATGATGAGGGTAGATACATCACCGTTATATACGGACATTTATGTAACAATGAACCACACACACACACACACACACACTGAGAAATGGAAACAAAGCAGAAAGAAAACAGAGATAATGACTGAGACGTGCAGAAATAACTAACTGTGTTATTGTTGCTTCCGATGGAGAGTTGAACCATGAGACAGTGGCTTTGCAGCAGCATGTGTGTGTGCATGTGTGTGTGTGCATGTGTGTGTGCACAGATGTAAAGGTGACATTGATTTGTCTTTGAGGATTTTCTCACATGGCTCTCTGTCTGTGCTTCTCACTTCTTCATATCTTCCTTTTAACTCCGTTTAACAAACCTTTTTACGTTTGCTTTTATCTTTATTTTTTATTTCGGTCATTTCTTATCCGAGTCACCTTAATCCCACCTTCATCCCTCACCTCTTCTTCTCGTCTTCATCATCATCTCTTCTCATCACACCAAAGTGGATTTCTTCAATCTCTCTTTAAAATGCAACGAAATAACCCGTTAGGGTTGAGGTTCTGCTTCCATGAGAAAAATGAGACAGATGCAGGACAGGGCAGCAGGAGAGGAGTAAAATGTTCGTTTATCACTCAGTTACAGTTTAAAATGTCACATTTTGTAGATCAATTATTGCTTTGAAGGCCTTTTTTATTATTGTTGCATCTGTTGGTGATTTATGTTTTATTTCTCGTTCATTCGAAGAGCTTGTCTTCCCAGCTTCACCTGCAGCGTTTTTCCCTGTCTGATTGTCCTTCATTAAACTCTGACAGTGATTATGTTTTGTAATAAATCTCTCGTCGTGTTCATGCAGAAACAAGGTTACGTCTTAGCATGACTGAAAAACTTTACAGAAACTCTCCTTTAAGAAGACAACTCGGATATTTCTATTCTTCCAGCATTTCCTTTCTTTGTGTTTGACCCAAAAGCTGAAGGAGTGGAACGCCGTTTTTGCCGTGCATGATGTCTTATCAGCCTGTCTCTGCGTGCACGTGAGTTAATGTAGTCTGCTTATCTTCCACAGTCTGAATACCAATTACAGAACATGCTGAGAAATTCTCAGGAGATTCCAGGTCATTTCCTATTTGCTTCTTTATTTTCCACTCACTGAGTGTGTTTGTGTGCGTAAAAAATGTAGAAAAATCAGATTTTTTTTTTTTCAGACTGTGAACATCTAGTGATCGATGTCTTCATTAATTGCAATTTTGAAGCTAGAACTTTATTTTAATTTAAATAAATTAAGTTATATCCACTTTGTTTCGCTGCAAAGGAGGATTTTCTGCTGTTGTCAGCTGCTGTGTAAGTTTTCCTGCTCAGCGTTTCTGTTCTGTGCAGAACATAAAGCACATTTCCGACCACATGCAGAACTAATACGCCTGGGAGCATGTGTGTATTTTTATTAAATGTCAAAGAACGGCTTCGGAGCAGCTGCTTCCCTCTCTGCCAATGAGTAATGGCATCGCCACTCGAACCACAGGTGCTGCTCAGCTGGGCTTCCTCACAAGAAAACTCCTGTTTGCACACTAAGACCTACAAGAGCAAACAAACACATTTATTTATTTATCGTCAGACAGGAAAACGACCTGTAACAATGCTCCTATCGATCCTTGATCAATACGTTTTCTGCAGCAAGTTAAAAAATACAGCATCTAGTTGAAGCATATGCACCTAATCTGAGTTGTGATAACAGTAAAAACATGTTTCTTGATAAGATTTTGCAATATTTTGTTTTCTAAATGATGGTTTCATTCACAAAACATGCAGTATTTGTCTAAATGTTGGTTTTGACGGAACAAAACGGAATGAAAAGAAGATAATACACACTTTAATTAAAACTTTAAACATAAATCAAACTTTATATTCCAATTCTGCAGCATCAACAAGCTCAAAAAACAAACAAACCACAGCATGAAGTGGAGAAGAAAAGCTCAAGAGTCATTTTAGATTTATCACCTAAAAAGAGCCAAATACTACTTCCTGATGCACTCCAGAATCACACCTTCAGATAAAAACTGTTTTTTATCTGACAGGGTTTTAAGTTGTAGATTAATTAAATGATACCACCTATGTGTGGGGACTAAAGGAAAGTAGCTATATGCCATCCTTTATTGTTTACCTCACTCCAGGGTAATCCTGCGCCCTTAAAGGAGGTAAAACGTAACTTTGCATTTTTAAAATGACAGATTATTTGTCAGATTTCTCTGCTGTCATCTGAGCAGCTTGTCGCTGCCCACACATCAGAAAGCTCCGAGTGACATAACCGGGCTGCAGTGATGATGTGTGAAAGAAATATTTAATCAGACAAAAACTGAGTGTGAGGCCACTTTTCAGGCAGGAGGGAGAAGGAAGAAGTGCAGGCGCAGATGACAACAACAGCCTGTTTGTTTGCTTTATTGAGCTGGCATTTAAGGAGCAGGCTTTTATTTTTGGAATGCACTAAATGAAAGCAAACTTTATCAGAGCGACAAATTTAAACAGCTAAGTCAGGTAATTATGAAATGATTTTACAGCTTTTTTGTGGACTCTTTTCTTCACCTTCGCTGACAGACTTAGGTTAGTATAAATTTAATATATATATATTAAATAAACCAAAATAAATGGAAATTTTCTGCAGTTTTAAACCTGTGAAGGTGTGAAGAAATTGCAGACGCTTGTTGTTTTATGGAGTTTTTTTTTTTGTCATAAAACTTTAAATTAGAGAGCAACTGACAGCCATATAATGAGTCAGTGGCGTTAATGGGGTTGAACTTGCTCTAAAAACTAATTTCTTTCATTAAAAGTATGGAAGAGCGAACGCTGCATCCATCTTACAGCTTTTAATTAAGAGCAGACAGGAAATGGGCCATGCTTGGTAACTTTCAAAACATTTTACTTTGCTTTTTATTCAAGTAACAAAAGCATCCAGGTCCATTAAAGGAGGGAGAGTTTCTGTAGGTTACTGAATTACACAATGGTTTTTTTTGTTTTTCATTTATAAATAATCCTAAATGAATAGAGACTCCGGATGTACGGCTACAGGAGATCAGAGTGTCACCCACGCTGGTGTTACTGGCTTCGTCTGCTGATCTAATTCTGCTGCTGGCAACAGAAACAAACAGATTTCCAGTCCTGAGAAATGCAACCAGACGGGATCAACAACAGAATCAGAAAGCTAATAGTTGTTTATTTTATTTACTGTGTGAAAGACAAACCAACCATGATGAGATTTTATCTCAAATTACTGCAACATATGCAGACAATTTAATGTTTAAAAGCTTAACACACCTTGAAGGAATGCATGGCAGAGTTTTACACTGAGATCATGTTGTGTTTCAATCAAACCTTGAAAATGTTGTTATGCAGAACTGCGAGATGTCCTGTTCAGAATATGTTTTGTGTGTGATTATCAGCTACAGCCACACCAAATCTTAGCAGAATATTTGTAAAATTAACTAAATTAGAGCCATTTTTGTGTTTTTAGGCTCCAAGAGTTAATCAGTGTCTGGGTGTACATCACATCTGCAGTTTATAATAAAATTCTTTCAGAGGTTAATGACATGATTTTCAAACACACACACACGCACCTACACACGCACACAGACAGAAGCAAAAACATTATTGCTTGCTTTTCGGGCCTTTTGGGAGATAATAAAACAGTGTAACAACGTACCAGCATGTGTTTCTGGATTTGATCCACGCGTTTATCCTTTTTATCTCTTATAGATCTCCTTAGAGCCTGTGCACGTGTGTGTAGGTGTGTGTGTGTGTGTGTGTGTGTGTGAGAGACAGAGAGGTGAACTTTAGTGATTAAGTGTAATTGTAACAGTTGGCCAACATCTGTGTCCTTGACAAGCTGGCGCGTTCCCCTCGGCCCCTGAAGGAACCGCTGTCCCTTTGTACCTGCACTACATTACACACACTCATTACCTGAACACACACACACACACACACACACCGGCAAATTATTATGGGAGGGGGGTTAAAGGGGGCCCTTACTCTTCCTGGGAATTTCAGCCAGTTATTAGGGTTTTAATTGTTGATGGGCCTCCTGCCTCCACAGTCGGCGTCGCTGCTCTGTCTGCTGTGACCTGATGGAACAAACTAAATCCATCAGTTATTATTACTCTACATGTTGTATTTAAATGAGTGGTTGTATGTCAGAAAGATGTAAATGTTTCTAATAGTTAAGCTGTCAGAGAGATGAGCCTGCTGACATGATCTCAGACCGATAACCAAACACAGGATGGAACTCTGCAACTAAAGAAATCAGGTTCAAACACTCATTTGGTAACATATTGCTTTGCAAAAACAACCCTGCATATTAAAAACTGAGCTGCAGCAGACACACTTTCAATATAATCAAGTCACAACTGCAGCAAACAAACAAAAAACAATCCAACAAAGACGACAGCAGGAATGTTTCTAAAGACACAAATAACTAAAAACGCCTGAAAGTATGAAAGCTGAACGTGGAATCGAGTTGGTGACTCAAACTGCAGGAGAATTGTGGGAAACCGGATAAATTTTCAGCTGCAGACTGAGTGAATGCTAAACATTTGCGACGAATCGACCTGTGAGCCGTTCTGAGTGCACCTGGCTCGCTGAAGTTCAGCGTTTAGCAGATATTTTTCAGCTGACAGGTCTGTGTTGTTGCTACAAAGGAGTTTAATTTACAAAAAATGTTGCCAAATAATAATTTACACCCAAACTGATCAATCTGATTTGATCATTTTTGAGTTATTAGTTGATTAATGTGTATATATTTTTCATTATTGCTTGTTTTGACTTTATTAGCTGTTGACAGGGACAAGCAGTGAAAACTAAGATGTGTTTCCATCAGAGATTTGTCATGAATAATGAGGAGTACAGATGGAGTCTTCAAACAAAAAACAGCAAAGACAGGCGAGAACAATGCAATGTGTGTGTGTGATTTAGTGTTTCTAACACTACATAAATCTGCAGCGCTGGTTTTGGCCTAATGCATTCCCACACACACACACACACGGATGTTTGAGAGCTGCAGGAGGAATGTGTGTGACGCATGAAGTTTGCAGGTTGGGCAGCAGCTGACTGATGATCTCTGGGAGCTCCAGGAGTCTCAGGCTCTCTCCGTGTCGTTGTGTGATTCAGGCACTGACTGACGAGAGCTGAGGACGCTGTTAGCACCTCGTTTTTAACCGTTCTTCGATCTGTTTCCCTCATCTGACGGCTTCAAACCCTTTTTTGAGTTTTCAGCCAATCTCCTGCTCCTCGTCTCATCAGGTGGAGCACTTACACAGTGAAACCTGGCCTCTGACACGTTCACTTCAGCTCAGGTTGTTTTTATAGCACCGGTGCACAACAATGGTCATGTCAGGGCGCCGTTTAACCCTCCTGAAGCCCTCGTAACTGAAGAGAGGAGGAGAGGTCCATGTAACATCATATATCTGATTCAGATCCAGATTCAAATCTAATTACTGTCAATTCAATTCATATTATAATACAAAACATTCATATAGAGCAGGGGTGTCCAATCCTGGTCCTCAGGGCCTCCATCCTGCAGGTTTTACTTGTTCCTCTGCTCCAACACATCTGATTTAAATCAATGGGTGACTAACAGGCTTCTGCAGAACATGAAGAGGTGATTTAACCTCTGAATCAGGTGTGTTGGAGCAGAGAAACAAGGAAAGCAGCCATTTGAGAGGACAGGGAAGAGACGCAAACAAACACAGGAGGACTGGTCCAGGTGGAGTTTCTATGGGAAGCAGCAAAGTGGGGACATGTGGACAGTTTGTCCTCCAGCAGTCTACAGCAATGATTCCCAAAGTTGGGGTCGGGACCCCAATGTGGGTCACCCAACACCAAATAGGGGTCCTTATAATCTCCAGATATCAACCTACAATTAAAAACCTAGTTTTTATGATATATTTGCACCATAATTGTGACAGAGAACTGCAATACAAATCATAAATTGAATTTAAAAATAAGCATAATGGATGTTAGGACTGATTGTGTCGTCATTATGCTCTTATTTAATTGGGTCATTACCATTTTTGGATATTTAAACAGCCAACAGATTGGGTCACGCACCTTTGTCACTATTAATTAACTAATAATTAACTATTATGAGTCGAAAGCTGTAAAGTTTTGGAAGCACTGGTCTATAGTAGCTTATAACAGCAGAACTAAGGGAGAGCTCAGGAAACCCAACCCTAACTGCCTCCTGTTCTACTTTTAGAACCTCTAGGAACCACAGGTAAACCTGCAGTCTGAGAGCTGAGTGCTCTGTTAGGAAAATATGGAGCAATAAGATCTTTAATATCAGATGGAGCTGGTTGTTAGGAGTTTTGGATGTTAGGAGGAAGATTTTAAATTCTCTTCTGAATTTGACAGGAAGCCGATGGAGAGAATCTGATCTCCTCCAAACTCTGGCAGCAGCAGTTTTGGATCAACTGAAGACTTTTTAAAGAGTTGTTTAAGGACACCCAGATAATAAAGAGTTAACAGTAATCAAGCCTTAAAGTGATAAATGCACGGAGCAGTTTTTCGGCATTATTTTGGAACAAGGTGTCCAAGCAGTCCTGGTATTTTTAATGAGGGGCGTTAAACAACACATGCTGGTCATTATCGTCCAGCTTTTGTTTATTTTATCACTAAACGGCTTCCCGCCTGCAGCCACGCAGCAGAAGACGCTATAGATCGTAGCATCCAGCATTTAAGGATGAGCATCAGCGATCCCCTGACGTTTCCTTTATCCCCAGCAGCAGATCAAAGTCTTACCAAACTCCAGAAAACAGTTTATCATCCGGCAGCATGAATTTAAAGTCACTCACTCTTTGGGGATCAATAAGCTTTTCCCTGAACGCCACCTTTGGATTTCCATCGGTGATTTATAATTCAGCTTAATTTCCAAACATCTCCGGGCAAAGAAAGTGAGCAGCCCAAACCTAATCCAGGTTAATCTAGTTTTAATTCACTTTAATCTGAATCTGATTCAGTAAAATTCACCCGACAGCTCTCACTTTTCCACCAATGTTGGTGCAGTTGGACATTTTTAACACTTTCAGTTTTTCTCAATGATTCTTTTAAACTCTTTATCTGGAAAAAAAACAACAAATGCTAATGTTGTGTTTTAGCTCAGTTGGTCAGTTTTGAGGATATTTGTTGTTTGTCTTTTTTCTTTAATTTGTAGGAAGAACACATTCTGCACACCACAACATTTACACCTCAAAGATCTTCCCCAAACTAACCAACCTGCATTAAAATAAATGATTTTTTTTTTTAACTGGGTCATCTTCAGCCTGTTTCTCACTTGGCTGCAGCTTCCACCACCGATGAGTTAGAAGCTCCAAGCTGCAGATATGTTCCCAGCAGGAGGTGTAACATTCCTCCACCTGCCTTGACCAGGATCTGCTTCAGGTTGTTGTTTTTACTTGTGCTTTTCATCACACATTAACAACAACAGCTGGCTCAAATGATATTTGTGGTTCGGGGAATAATTTGTAGCTTTTTGAAGCCCTGAGCTCATTTTCTGTTCTTTTCAGCCTCTGTCTCTGCAGACTCCACAGCTCTGTTGTGTCAGATGAGGTCGATCCCCCGGCGAGTAAAACAATGCAGGTGTGCAGCTCCGCACCAGAAACAGCTCGCAGGCTGTTTTTTTATTTATTTATTGTTTCTCAGTGTGACATTTTCAGTGTAAAGGTTAGACGCTGCAGATGTTGCAGGATGCTCGCTGCTGCAGTGGGGCTTGTTGTCAGTGTGATTTGAAAGATCTTACTGCAGAAATCAAACTGAACTCAGGCCTCATGGCTTTAAAATGGATCCTCTATTTGCTGTGAAGACATGATGGTGACAGCAAACTGTGTTCTCCCGCAGTTATTCTGACTTAGTCCTTGTCGCGTGACACGTCAGACGGTAACTTCATGCTTCTCATGCTGAACAGGTATATTTATGTATATATTTTATATAAAATGTTTTCTGTCCATGTTTATTGATTTATATTGAGGTGTCTGTTACATCTGTGCTGTGTGGCGATGGGGCCTGAGTTCCACGTTGAGACATCGTCTTCGGGTACAATCCCTTCTCGGGAAGTGGATTGTGTTCTCCGAAGCTCACGTTGTCGAAAAGCAACCTCACGAATCCAGATCCCAGCTTATTACCATAAAGGGAATAAAGGTATTTAAATCCATACTGGTAAAGTCCGTCCCAGTGGGATGTGTGTGTGTGTGTGTGTGTATGTGTGTTATTCTACAGCTGGGTGTGGTAAATGTTTATAAAATGAAGAAACGGGGAATTCACTGATTGGGCCAGAAGTCTCGATTCGGCACAGCCTCTGTTATTTTGAATAAACTCTCACTGTTCAAGAATAACTGATGTCTGTAAAGTCATTTCTTTGATCATTATATCTCTGCTGCAGAAGGAGACACTTCAATATGAAGATATTTATGTCAAAGTTGGTTAAATTAATTTGCTTTTGATTGTCAGAATTATTCCTGACCTGAAAAATAAAATGTTCTGTGATGTAACATTCAATGTTTTTCTCCAAGACAAACAGAAAAAGAAAATATTGAGTCAGATCTGACTGCAGCATCTGTTCAGGAACTATTTCAACCTATAAAAACTGCTGGAATAAATTTAGTGCTAAATATAAATTCCATAGAAGAATAAGAGTGCGAAGCTGTATGAGTGCATTTTAATCATGAAATACTCGACTTTTCTGCTTTAAATTGCACCAGAAAGTCCTTTCAGGACATTTCAGCCTAGTTTGGAAAGAAAGTGGGCCGCGGCCTCAGACTGTCAGCTTTTATAGGTGCCAGAAACTAGAACTCCGACTTAAAACCAGCACCTCTTCTTTTATTTGCTCCTACGGGATTATATAATACTGAATGTACAACTCTCAGGAGACTAAAATAATCCTCACTGCAGCAGAAATAAAAGAAGGCAGTTATAAATATAAATGTACTTTTTACCTTTTTGGGCAAAAAGTTTGAAATCCCATCTGTGCTCTGAGAGAATATTACGATATCTGACAAAGACTTAAATCTAATTAATGCCATTACAAATCATTTAAATGTCGGAATTATGTGAAATATATGTAAATGTAATAAAGGTCAGTTTCTCAGTTTTATTTTAATGACAAGCATTTTATGATGATGACCTAGGAAGGAAAAAGAGTCATTGTGTTTTAAGTTTATTTATTAACGCACCTGTCAACTAAAGCAGCATAAATATTGTTCCCTATAGTTATTATTTAAATTAGAAGTGTGTCTAATTGAGTGTATCTGTAAAGATAGTAAGAAGGAAGTACCCTAAACAACATAAATGAATACAGAAGGATGAGATAATCCACATTTATCCCATAGACAGTAAAGCAATTATGATATTTTATTAAATATCTTAATGATCTCAGATTATTTAGCACATAAAGTCAGCAGTAAGAGATGATGGGACAATGTTTTAGGAAAGCATTGTGTTTAGAAAATAGAATAAACTGAATTTATTGATGAAAAAGGTCCTGAAAGATTGGATCAGATGTATGAAAGTGATGGACTGTTCATCTCCTCAGGATTTATTTACATAAATTCAGCTGCAGTTTGCAGCGTCTGTTTTCCTGCATGTTTCTGCTGGTCGTTACTGATCCGATGGTGGAGGTAACGCTCACGCTTCAGCTCCATCTGCTCCTCCTCTCCAGGAGCTCGTTGTGTTTTCTGCTGAGTCAACAGGAAGTTGAGGGTTTTGGCCCTGAACTCAGATTTCCCAGAAGGCCCGGAGACGACGCGGCAAGATTAAAACGCTCTCCCACGAGACCCAGCGGGCCCGAGGGACCGGCGGGAACACAATCAGGAGCCGCCGCTGCCTTCTCCTTTCAGAGACACTGATGAGAGACCAGAAAACACAAGGATCACAAAAAAAAAAAGATTTTCAGGTTTTTAAAGTTTCCAACTAGGCCAGAGGTGAAAAAAAGTTTATTGCAGCTACATCAGTCTTCAGTTATTAAACATCTGTTTAATTTGTTTTAACTGACCTTTTGTTGCTTTTAGCTTTTACAGCTCAGTCTTTTCACAGGAAACCATGTCCTCACTTCACCCGGTGTATAAAGACAAACACAGCAGGGTCACATGTTATTCTGCACAGGAGAACACACTTCCACAATATCCTAATCTTCTGCTCTGCTCTAAAAATAATGTTTCTGTTCATGTTAATTTGGAGGCATAAAACGAGGGTCTCGACTCTTTTCTTCTGACTTCCTGCTCGTGTTTCTCATCGATTCAATGCTCTAAAAACTGATGAAGTAAAAAGGAAGATTCCTTGAAGGAACCGATCTTGAACGCCAAAAGTTTTAAACAAAAAATGACAATCTGTTACCTCGAGTTTTGTCTTTAAAACTTTACTGTTTTACAAGGTCGATCAGCTGTGGCGGCCATCTTGAAATATAATCCGGTTATTACTTCCTGAGAGCTGTGAGAAAATCTGTCCGGTGGTTCAGGAGATAATTGGCTAACAGACAGGCGAACAAACACAGTTACATGATCACCCAACAGATTATTCTATCTGAGCCTCCTGAGCCCTGTGGTTGAAGGTTTCAGACACCGAGCTGAGAGTCGGGGTGGTAGTAGCTGAGCCTCGTCTCCAACTCATACTTTGAGCACGACGCATTGGAAGACATCTTTGCTCGAAACTGTTGGAGGGAACCCTTCGTGTGTGTTTGTAAAATATCTCTAGAAGCAGAGGGCAGAGTTCAAAAACCTCTCAGAAAGTAAATATTTGCTGCACATGTGAAGAAGCCAGTCAACACCTCGGTGAATTTCACAGACACGGAGCTGAGATTCGGGGTGGTAGTAGCTGAGAGTCATCCACAACCGCTAACACATCATGTTAGAGCTCGTGCACAAATCTCCCTTCAAGGAACGCTCGGCCGTTCATGTTTATATAGTTTTATGTTTTGTTTTTTTATAATAAACTGCCTGAACAGAAGCATGGGGATGGATTTTACCTTTACTCTGATAATAACTCCTCTTTTATCCTTGACTGGTAAAACATTCATATTTCTTGTCTTTGACTTTAAGAAAGTAAATATCTGTATCACGGGTGACGGACAGCTCTTTGTGTGAATGCTTCTTTCTACAGGCAGGTCGGAAACAACGTCTTTTCCTAAATTGATGACATTGATCATTTCTGCCCCTGTGGGTTTCATCAATGTTGAGCTAATGAGTGAAGACTTTCAGGATTAATTAGGCATTTATGTTACTTTGTTCCCCTTTTACCATCCCGTTTCACTCCGTCATTCCCTCCTACTGTATATCACCACCACCAATCTTATTGCTGTTATTTTTAAAAGCTGTCACCCTCAGAGCAAACAGTTGGGAGTGCAAATGGTGGCTCCATTGATTTTTTTTTTTTTTTTTTTTGGGGGGGGGGGGGGGATCTCTCGTCTGCTAGAAGCCCCACAGCAGGTTGTGAGTTATAGGGCTTCATAACATGTTGATTAAAACTCTGTCAGCTTGATTGAAGACTGGAGAGGCTGGAGTCCTGCGTCAGAGCGAGGCACCTCTCAGTCACCCTCAGGTTCCTGGCTTGTAACAAAACACATCACCAACCAGTAAAACAAACAAAAATCAGGAAATTTGACATCATGCCATTAAAAACCGAGAATTCCTTGAATGAATGCACGTTGCCTGAGTTTAAATTAAAGTCGTCTTTTGCTTCAGTCGACGTTCGGCTCAATCTTGTGTGATATTACAGTGAGACGTGTTAGCGCACATCAAACTTTAATTTAATATTCGTAAATCTGACTAAGTTATAGACTTTTTTTGTTCACTAAGATTGATTAGCTGTGGCGGGCGTTTTGAACTGGATTGACTCCAAAATAAATCAGCTGTCGATCTACATCCGATGATGACTTTCTGACAGTTTAATTAAAATCTGTCCAATCGTTCCGAGATTTTTTGCTAACAGACTGAAACAGTTAATGCTAAAAGTTGTAGCTTTCAATCAGTGTTGGGGATGAACCTCAGCTACAACCACGTCTGATTTCAGCTCAGTATCTGTAAAGTTGTAGCCATTTTTGTGTTTACAGTTAGCTGCGGCAGCCATCTTGAATTAATCAGCTGTTTACCACTAACTTTTACAGCCGTTTTGTCTCTGTGCCGACGTTTTTACGATGTGTTGCTGCCATCAAATTCAAAATTACCTCTTTTTTTCTTCTAAAAACTGTAAAACTCTTTAGTTTAAATACTTTATATGTTTACTGTTTTATTGTAAATAAAATATGTGTTTATGAGACGTGAAAATTATGTTTTTATTTTTCATTATGCACAGTCCCAACTTTTTTGGAAATGAGGTTGTATTTTCAGCCCAGGTTTTAGACTTATAGAAACTCCAGATGAATGTTTATAGGTCAGTTTCAAAGGATTACACGTGTTTCATAATGTTTCACCGTTTGCATAAATAAACCTCTCTTTGTTCAGTTTGTGAGTCATTCTGCAACTTTCACTATAAATAAAAAGCTGCGTCTTCAAGAACAGATTAAGCATGTAAAGAATAATGAGGAATTTTATTCAGACCGTAATTTCTAAAATAGATGCAGAACACACTGAGCTGAAATGCTTCCTGCGGAGGATGACGATGTTCTAAAATTAATACACTTCTAGGTCACAGTGAATTGGTTTAGCTGCTCAAGAAATGACGACCAGAAAGTAAATCTGTAGGTTTAGAACAAAAAAAAAGCTTTATTACTGGAACATAATGCTGTATGCAAAATGATGTTGCAGGAAAAATGTAATTTGTGCAGAAAAACTAAGTGTTTGATGTATTTTTAATCCATTTACAAAGATGTGTGGGATCTCTTTATGCTAGCACAAGGAGATAAAATGAAAGCAATACTGTGAGTAACAAGCATGCAGATTAGTTGTAATAAGTTTTGTTCAACTTCCTTAATTTCATATTTCATAATAGTTTCATAAACAGTCAAGCTGAACCAAAATAAAAACTATAGCAGCTCTTTATTACCATCTAGTGGCCAACACTGCAAACTGCAGGCCTGGGAGGAAAGGATTCACCAAACAACCTTCTTGATTTAACTTATTTTTGTCTTTTTCAGACTTAGAGGACAACTGAGGTATTCCAGGTGGATCATAAGAACACATATTACTTTTTAGGCAATTTAAATAGAAAATAAAAGCCAAGTTTTCCACAGTTTTAGACTCCGATTATTTTATGTTGTGGAATTAATCAGTTGTAGATGACTGGGTTAAAACAGAATCTCATGCTGTATTTCAAATGATCTGTTAGTGTTTTAAGTTACATATTCCTGTTCCTGTTTTTTCTCTTTTTGAGGGAAAACGGTTTGTATGAATTAATGAAAGCAGCAGATATAAAAAGATGAGGGGCAGAACTCCAAATAAAACAAACTAAACTGATCTGTTTAATACGTTATTGATCAGATGATTGATTATCCAGAGGGTGTCACGTTCCTCTGCTGCTGTGCTTTTATTCTTGTTACAGCAGTACCATGAAAGAAAAGAAAAAGTTTTACTCTCTTTTAATTAACATCCTACAACAAAGTGAACCACGTTAATTTGATTCATAATAAAATCACTTATAATGAAATGTTATGACAAGATAATTTGAGCCTGATTATCAAGCTGAATTAATCAAATCTCGCTTTGTGCTGAATGCTAGTAAATAAAATTGACTCTAATCCTTCTGCCTAATTAGTTGTGACTTCTGGTTCTGATCCGTCTCTGCAGAACGGCTCAGTAATCTGCTGCAGAAACATCCAAACTTTCTCCGATCACAACAAGAACACAAGAAACGTTTTGATTCAGCAGCTCATATTTACCACATTTTTCTGTTTTTATGTGTTTTTCTGGTGAGATAATGGTTTAAAGATGGCAAAAATTATTACCTTTGAACGTTGTTAAAATCTCTAATTTAAAACAAAAGATTAATTGATTATTTTCCTGAGAAAATATGCTCTTATTTTGAAAGTCTGTGAAGGTTCAGGAAATGAGGAGACAATTTTAAAAGTGAAACGGTTTCATTATATGTAAGATTTCTCATAATCAGCAGTTTAAGACTAATTTTATATATTTGTACATGTTTTCCCGTATTTAAAGACGATGTATTTAATCAGTGCAGCTTTAGTGTTTATGGTCATTTAAGCGATGCAGCGTTTTTACAATTTAATCATTCATTTTAGGCAGCTCTGCTTCTCCAACATTTATGATTATTAATTTCGGGTGGCCCAGCTTTTCTAGGATTTAAGGTAATTCAGACTGTAAATGCTAAGTGACTCTAAATTTGTGTGTGATGAATAAATAAATAAAAATCACCAGAAATAAAAAACAAAAACACAAGGACATATTAAAATATTGGTTTTGTAAGACCCACAAAATAAACATACAGTTGAAACATACAGGCAGGAGTGTTTGTATATTACGGACCCAACCGCCGTATTACTATTTTATCCATTTTTGGATAAGAATTGTAGCCTCGCAGGCCCCCAGTGAGGTTTAGAAGCTAGTATTTGGTTCCGCAGGTGCAGATGGCGTAACAGATTTGCATGTTATTAAGTAAAAACTCTTGTAAAGAGCAGCATTGTCTCTGTATAACCCACACAGAACCGTATCAGCTGACACGATGGTGAACTTAAGATACGGCAGCGGCGGCCTCTTGGAGACAGTTGCCACGGAGACTGGCGAACGTCATCCTGTAACGGTTGCCATGGTCCTCCTGACGTCAAAGCCCCTCGCAAGATGCTTAGGAAACCCCCTGGCGCCGTTGCCATGGATATTGGCGGGGGGAGGGGTGGGGTCTAGAGGAAGCGGAAGTGTCAGAGCAGGCGGAAGTGGTACTGCCCTGAATACCCTGAGCAGCGAGCGGAGGACGGCTTGAGAGACTCCCATCGTTGAGCGAATAAAATCAGGATCTTAAGCACGCTCTAAATGTGAGTTCGCTTATATATCAGTCGATTGTTGTCTTATATATCGGTTAAAGGGAGCGTTTCGAGGGGAGCGGCCGTTGTAGCGGTGATACCGCTGACTGGGTCTGCGGCGGAAGGTGCCTATTGTGGGTTTGGGGCTGGGTGCGAAGGATTTAGGCCCGGAGAATGTGGCCACATAACGATAAATAACTCGCGAAACAGCCGCGACGAGGTTTCGTGGGTCGATTAACTGCTCGATGTGCCAAAAAATATAGAATAAAACCTTTCCACCGCGGGGGCACGTGTCGGTGCGAGCGCGGAGCCCCGTGCGGGGAGGGAGAAGCTTTCTGCTCCGGTTTGGCCATTTTGACAGCTTAGCAGCGGCCGAGCCGTCGTGAGCGCAGCCCGGACATTTTAGCATCCAGTGCTAACTGCAAGGCACGGCGCCTTAGCGTCAAAATTAGCGCTCGGCTGCTCGTCGCGTCACCTTGAACGGATGCATCCACCCGTATTAGTCGCTGTGGTGAGTTTAAGATGCAGCTAATCGCCAAGTGAACGTCTGAGCTCCGTCATGGCGCAGTAACGGGAGAGCTAACACACCCTTCGTATTTCCCTCGAGTGTCTCGTTATAACGTGAACGGAGGGCACAAAATGTCTCCTCCAACGCGGAGTCGGTTTCGCGGGGCGGGGAAGAAGGAAAGCGGCGTGGAAGGGACGCCGCTCGCCCGCGGAGGTGTCCGGGCCCTCTCGGTTGGGTGTTGGCGCATCGCGGCGCGGATTGAACTGGGTCAGGTCCCTGCTGCTAGCTGCTAAGCTAACCGAGGGGGAGCTCGGCGGTAATCTGTCTCTCCATCTTAAAATTCCGCAGGGGAATGCGACAAGGAGGGCGTAGCGCTGTTAGCACCGAGTGCTGCGAGGCTCGGTGGCCGGGTTTGGAACCCTGTATCCGGGGCTGTTGGTGGTGGTCTGACCGCGGTTAAAGGTGGTGCGCCCCCCCTCCACCACCGCTTTTTTTTTTTTTTTTTCCTTTTTTGTCCTCTGTGAGAATCGTCAGCCAGGTGGAGGTGGATGGATATCAGGCTCGCACGTGCGGATCGAGGCAGATGCGGTGCCAGATGTGGTCGTGAAAGCCGAACTGGGTCGAATTTAATCGATTTGTCCGCGACGAGTGGGATTTTAAATGTTAAATTCCTTTTATCGTGGCAATTAAATAAGATTTATCCGAACATTTCAGTTCAGAAAGAACAAACATCTAACTGACAATAAATTAAACTAATTTAACGTGTTTAAAAGGAGCAGGAGAAGCATAAGCTTTACATCCTACCCCTTTTTTTCCACTATTCAATTGTTTAAATGAGATGACTTCCTTTTTCCCCTCATCCTAATTTAGCACATTGTTTAAATGATTGCATTGTTACATATATTTATATATATTCACACATCTATGCATATACCTACTTTCCCAGTACTTTCATATATATCATACAAAAACAATACCCACTCTGTTGTGGGTTAATTGTATCCATATTTAAATCAGGTTGTTCAGCAGATTGTGGTTAAAGGTGTTATTACGCCATAAAGGTAAGTCATTGATTAGGTTTTTTGGGGGCAAACTTCCTTGTGTAACTGCAGTTTGTACCAGTAAATAAAGAGCCGCTCAGGTTTTGTGAACATTTCCTAAGTTTGATTTTTTTAGATACTTCATTAGATAAATTTTTGTTTCTAATCCTCTCCCAAGTATTCAAATAATTTAAAACCAAAGAAGCCAAATCCGTATGATGGCAGGTACAGGTCAAATATTAAAAGTAACATTTGGCACAATTTATATTTACTAATATTTAAAAAAAACAAAGTGGAGCATAAAAAGTGCAGAAAAACAGTTAAAATAATAATAAGATAATTTTCTATTTTGTTAAATCATCGTTTTTTTATATATATTTGGTGGTAAAAGGGGTGGTTTAAAATATATATCAAATTATCTAATTTTTACAATTAAATATTTACCGTATTAAATTCAGATGGTTTGGATTGAGTCTCAACCAAAAGGTTTCTCTTGTCAGCATAATTCAAACAAACAGACGGTTTTATTTCCTTTTTTTTTACATTTTCCTAATAATGAACAAAATGGGTTTCTGAATTTCTAATGAATCCACAGCTTAATGGTTTTGCTGCTTTGTCTTTTGGAAGACTAATGGATATCCACTCTAAATGAGTAGATAAGTGATTTTTTTTTTTACTTTATTTTTTACTTTTTAGCGCTTGAAGCAGCACCTTTTGGGTACTTTTGGTATTTTCTCAGCTTAGAGGTTATTCATTTCCCTGCAAAACCAAAGAAAGCTCATAAGAGTGACGACACAATCGGGTTAGTTGCTCCGTGGCAGAGTTTTATATCAGCTTTATCTTTACCTCACAGAAAGGCCTGCAGAGGTTATTACCTTTCCTTCATAGTTGGTTAGTAGTTTTCTAACACAAGGTCATCGGGGCTAAGTTTAAAAAAATGTTAGAATTAAAAACTAGCTGCTCTTAATACTTCTGGAACTGTTTTAAGTGTCTTTAAAAGCCCATTAACACCTAAATATAGGGTTTTTTGTTTTTTCAGCCTAGGATAAAAAGTTTAGGCATTTTTACATTGATTTGACAAATATTAGAAGATCTGAGATGCTCATTTTTATTATACTGGTATGAATCTTGAGTTGGTGGGACAATTAAAAGTCTGAAAACACAAAGGCACGGCTTTTTGTGACAGTCTAAAAGTTGCTTCTGCTTCTGGGTTTACAACATCCACCAGAAATGTCAAATAAAAAGTTAAATAATAGTTTATAGCAGTAGTTTATTGTCTGGCTTTCTGTTGACAGCTCACTGTTGATCAGACTCTAAGTATAGTGCAGCGACAAATAAAATATTTTTTCTTTTTTTGCAAACTTAAAATGAAAACTAGCTTCTCTAACTTGATGCTTATCACCTGCAGCTTTGCATACCACAGACTGAAACAGAGATTATGGCTTATCTGTTGGCGCTCAAGGTACGTGTTGGGCAAGACTCTCAGCTACTACCACGCTACATTTTAGCTCGGCCTCTGTAAAAGTGACCGAGTTGTTGCCATTTTGGTGGTTAAATGTGGCAGCCATCTTAAGCTGAGTTGATTCCTAAAGTTAATCTGGTAAAGATGCAGGTTCAATAAAGTCTATTAGTTGAACAAAAATATAATTCTACTTAGTTGGTTTGTTTTAAATAATCCTACTTTGTCTTGGTGGTAAAATCCACCTGGGTGGTTTTTGTGGACGGACTAGTTATTTTTAATGATTTTGACTTGGTGGCACGGTGGAGCGGTGGTTCAAGCGAGAAGGTTGCAGGATCGCCTCCTGTCCTGGACTCCTTTCTGGGTGGAGTTTACATGTTCTCCCCATGGACCAGTGGGTTTCCTCTGGTTTCCTCCCACAGACCAGACACATTCATGTTGGGTTAACTGGTAACTGTAAATTGTCCCTATAGGTGAGTGAGAGGGTGAATGGTTGTCTCTGTGTCCCTGTGATGGACCTGTCCACAGTGTCCCCCGCCTCCTGCACAGTGACTGCTGGAGACAATGGATGGTATAACCACAGAGAGGGTTCGGAGGACTTTAGCAGGTGCTTATTTGACTGTGAAGAGATATTGTCAAACTAATTGTAAATCAGCTTATTGCTGAGATTAAAATGTGGGCTTAATTGGAAATTGGCTGATGAAATCACAGGATCGTGTCTCCTTCCCAGTTTCCACTCCATCCCACAATTAAAAATAAATAAATAAATAAAAGAGCTCTCTGATCTGTAAACAGTCTCATAGTTTATATAACTGTAACCCTTTAACTTAATAAATAACAGATCGTTTACTTTCAAATCAAAATTTGTCACAATGTCAAATCTGGCGCAACAGTTTCCTCAAAATGTTTTAATTTTAGTAGATTTAAAAAAACAAACTCTCAGATAAAGACTGATTGTTGGCATTTATTCTAGTTTATTAGGTCTTATTATTTTTTTAACCTCAGGGAAATTACATTCTCACTCTCTGCTTTCACAGGCAGGTCAAAGGTCATGTAAGTCTCGAGGATGCTTGAACTCCGCAGTATGGTTTTTAGATTTCCTTCTGGTGGAGGGTTGTTGCAGATCTCAAATAAACTGGTTTTCTGCTGTGGATGAAGGTTCTGTATGCATACAGTTTGAATAAAAACAACAGATTAAATGTCTTGATGCTCGAAGACAAGAGCTGGAGATGGTGGCCTACTTAGACCTACGGATCTGGAAAACAGGAAGCCTTCGGGGATGAATAACCGGGAGCAGGTGGCTTCAGGAGTTACGTTTTTGACTGTTTATGATCGGCTTTTGGTACTAGATCTGTTTTCTGTACATGCTGTTATAGGAACTGTTATTTTTTTTTTTACTTTTTGCACTATCTTTGCCACGGTGTTTATCCTTCACACACACGTGTTACACACCTTCTGGTTGTTCCTTTTTCTATTATTAATCTTGACTGTCCTTTCTTCCATGTTCCCTTCTTTTGTCCCGCAGCCTAAAATATGGAGAAGGCCGACCTGGTGCAGAAAGCCAAGCTGGCAGAGCAGGCCGAGCGCTACGACGACATGGCGGCTGCCATGAAGGCTGTGACGGAGCAGGGGCACGAGCTTAGCAACGAGGAGCGCAACCTGCTTTCTGTCGCCTATAAGAACGTGGTATGGTTCCTGTCAGACTACCACTGTGATCTGACTCTGACTTACTTCACAAAGTAAAGCTTATGGTTAATTAGTTTCTTCACTTATATATATATATTCATAATGGATCGTTGAAGGTTAATCAGTAGACACATTTTAAAGGTGGATGTGCGTCCCTTCACCAAGCTCCATTCACATGGAGACGCTGTTTTTCCAAAACGCTGCAGTCACTGCGCCAGGCCCGTATGTGGCGCTGTAACGCTACCACGAATACACACCAGCAACAGAAAGGAAGACGTGGAGCAGATGCTGCAAACTGTAGACATTTCTGCTTCATGTCACATTAAACTACTTCTGACTGAGCTGTCAGACACGATGAACTCCTTTCAGGCACAGTTTCCACTGAGACATGGTTTAAACCCTTAAACTGTTACTGTGGTAATGTTGAACGTTTAAAGTGATAAGTTTCCTGTTTGGCTAAGTTTTTTGTTGCTCTATCCAAGGCAGTATTGTTATTCCCCAGCCTTGTCTGCTCGTGGAAGTTAAATGGTAAATGGAGGCTTTTCTGCAGCTGACAAACTACCATCCGTGACACGAACCCAAACATCTAATCTGCCGCCGTTCCGTCTGTCACACTTGGAGCCGCAGCTTCGGCAGGGGGTGGGACTGAGACTTTGTTCTCAAACGGTTGCGTTTAGGCTGTCAACGCCAAAAAATGCAAAGGTGGCGGTTTCAGGGTCTGTTTTTCATTCTGGAGCCTGGTTTTAGAGGCTCTAAAATCCACGTGGATGCTCACAAATCGACGTTCTCATGTAGATGGAGCCTGAGTTAGTTTTAACGTTTAATAATTCCTCAATGGAGTTTTGCCTCTTCTAGTAATTTCTGGTGTAATAATCCTTGAATTGAGCTTTCAGAACATTACTGGCAGAGGAAACGATGACATGACTAAACAAGACTGCGTCCCATCCAGGCTGAATGAGTCACTGATAGCACTGTCACAACATACAATAACACACCGTTTCATGTCATAATCACTCACCTGAACACATGTATTCTTCGTAACGCAGTCCAGGTAAATGCTGTCAGATCTGGTGTCTGCATCACGGTGAGCCGCTGGATTAGATTATGTATCTGCTTCCTCTGCCGGCCTGAAGCTACACCAGGCTCAGTGTTTGTCTCATAAACAGACAGGATTACAAGTTAAAATGAAACTTAACGGTTCCTTTAAGAAAAGCGTTACCGTTTGTTGTCATAACAAATGCTGTTGAGCAGAAGTCCCCGCGCCCCGGTGTTAGCTCTCCGCTCTGTTGGTTTTCTCTCTGACTTTCCATGACTTCTGGAGAAAATTGTTAGAATAATATTTATGTCCTGTCTGTCTTTCCACATGTAGGACCCGTGTTCTTCATCAGATAACTTGTAAAATGTTCAGGAGAAGTATTTACTGTGTGTGTTGGGTGCTGCAGGACAGAATGAGCAGTCTGGATTATTGTAGAGAGGAAGCTTTTCCCAGTCGAACCTTTGCAGCACACATTATGTGAGCCTGCACTGCTGAAGTTTAAGGGTTTAGGGAATATAATGTGCAGAGCAACTTTGTGACAGAGAAAAATACCCAAATATTCCCCAAGCAGGCGTTTCTTTGCAAAGATTCTTTGTCTTAAATTGTAGCCATAGTTTAAGGTTTGCACATATGTTGTTTTATCAGGTGGGAGCTCGCCGCTCATCCTGGCGTGTCACCTCCAGCATTGAGCAGAAGACGGAGGGCAACGAGAAGAAACAGCAGATGGCCCGCGAATACCGCGAGAAGATTGAGGCTGAGCTCCAAGAAATCTGCAACGACGTGCTGGTACGTACATGAGCGGCGAAGGGCGGGGGCGAGGTGGGAGGTGGTGGTGGGAGCAGCACGTCGGCTTTCTGATCCCTCCTGGCTGCGACGGTGTTTGTGGACACGGCAGCTGGAAAGAGCGGTCAGACCAGGCTTTCATTTTCCTGCTGCTCCGCTTTTCCACTTCATCTTTTTGATTTATTTCAAGGAGAGACAAAATAATGTGTGACTGGTAAGATCACAAGTCATGAAATGTCCCTCCACCCCCAGGGCGAAGGTGGGCTTGTATATAATTAAAATCACAGATTAGTGTGGGTGGCTTGCTACAGGTGCTCACAGAAGAGTGGTCTGGGTTCGAGATTGAATCAGTGGAATTACTTCCTCACTTGCAGGTGACTTTTCTGCATTCAGATGCTATAATGATAAACATTAAGTAGTAAAAAGGTCTAACGATCCTTAAAGGGATGCTTGTCGCCCGCTGCCTTTCATGCCAGGGTTTTAAACTATTTAACAAATTAGAGTTGTAGTTGTAGTGAATGACAAAATGTTGAAGATCTTGTGTAACCTGTTAGTGAGTTTTACAGCACGGTGGTAGTAGCTGAGACTGATCGTTAACACATTCTTTGAGCACTGACTTGAAGCTGGTTTTTAATCAGGTTGACTCCAAAAGTTCAGATTTGTCCACTGGTTCATGGACACAAACAGAACCTGCCTCTCCCTCTCCGTAACAAACAATAATTATCTATAAGAGTAACGTTTCCAAACACGGCGATCTGTTTTCTTTTTGTTTTTAAATACGATTTGAATGGTAGAAACATCTGAGCCGGTGATTTTAAAGCTGAAAGCCAGAGGTGGAGGGAGAAAATGGGATGTTGTTGAAGGTCTCTGGACCTGGCTTTTAGTTGCAGTCACCCTTCAGGTGGCTGGAGTACAGCAGGGTTAAAATGCCTGGACCTGCTGCGACTTGAATGATCAGCCTGCCTTTAAGAGACGGACACAAAATAAAAAATAAATTGATTTGTAAACGTGTGGTCGGCAAACGGGATGTAGCTTCACGAGCATCTGCCTCTCTTACCGACACATCCTGATGAGAATTTGCTCAAGGTCAAGCTAGTCTCACATTTTTCAGCGCATGAGCAGACTTCTAATAATATCTTCAAGGTCAAACCATGTTGAAGCCTCAGTGGTGATGTGGTGCTGCAGGAATGAAGGGAGGAAAGGATAGGTGGAGACACGCTGTCCTTAAAGAAGAAGAAAGAGCATGAACATATAAAAGCTTACAAACGTGGGCCTGTTAAAGCCATCCAATGCTTTCAACAAAGCTTCAAGTTTTATCCAATCAGAGCAGAGCGGGGCGGGTCCAGGTGCAGACTCTGCTGATTTACAGACTCTGAGTTTTGAGACTCTCTAATATTCTTGATTTCCTCCACTTGACTCTGAGGGTTTTATTTTCTCCGTCTTGCCTGCGTCTGTCCTCTGGGCTGCAGCGGCTCATCCTCCTGGTTAATGCGTCCTCAATGCATCATCCTCGCTCCTCCACCCTGAACTACGAGTCGATTTCGGGTCGTTCCTGTCTTTGGTTGTCTTCAGAACAAGTCAACTACAACCACATACGCCTGAGCTCTGCTAGTTTTAGGAGTTCCTGAGTGGCTTCACTTCATATTTGAGCTGCTGATTCTGGTTAAAGTAGGCCTGCCCCCCCTCAGAAGCTCTCAGTGTTTCAAAGAAGTGCTTTTTTAAATAACAGTGAGGTCGACTGATTTATTTTTGTTATTACCATCAAACTCTGGAGAGCGTTGGGCACCAAAACAGGACTTTCCAGTCTTAAAGGGCAGATGTTGCTTCAAACTGAGACCTAATCAGTGCGTTTCATGTTCTTACAATGATTAATACTTTCTTAACATATTTAATTGAATCTGATCTTTAGTCTAAACTTTTAAACTGGAAGAGTTAATTTGCTCTTTTATTTCCCACTTGTAAGAATATTAAAACAGAACTAAAGTTAAATGTAACTGAAACGTTTTAAAAACGATGTGATGTGATATCCGTGGGGCCCAGTCCTGGTCCTGGAGGAACACCGTCCTGCAGGTTTTAGGTGTTTCTCTGCTTCGACACGCCTGATTTGAATGACGGGCTGATTAACAGGTTTCTGCAGAACTTGATAGACCTGCTGGAGAGCAGGATGGTGGCCCTCCAGGACCAGGATTGTGTAACTGAAAGGTCTGAATGTGAAGAGATGCTCAGGTGTGAAGTCAGAGCCGATCATGTGATCTGGATAAAACCCTTCTTAAGCTATCAGATGAGGACAGCAGCAGCAGGAACAAAAAGAACCTGCATGTTGGACGCCGGTGTCACCCGCTCTGCAAACTTCTTTTACACCTTTTTCAAGACTTCTGTTTAGGACACATTAACATTTAACTGCTCTGTTTCCCACATTCAAATGAAACCTTAAATGCCCACAAAACAAATATTTTCAGTGAGCCCTGCTGTGTAAACAGAAAAGCAGCTTCTTGTTCTGTCCTCTTTTGTAAAAACCTGCCGGTCGTCTGTTTGTTTCAGTGCCTCCTCGACAAATTCCTCATTCCCAACGCATCTCAGGCAGAGAGCAAGGTGTTCTACCTCAAAATGAAAGGAGACTACTTCAGATACCTGTCAGAGGTGGCCTCTGGGGACAGGAAGAAGGGTGAGTATCTGCCTTCAGGTCAGATGTCTCTCTAACCTCTGTAGGGTTCAGGAGCGTTTTCAGTGAGATCAGTGGTTTTATTAACACAGATGATCATTTCACACATCGGTAAGGAGGTTTTATCAGATGTTTCACCTTTGAACAGTTGATAGAAAGAGACTTTATTGAGTCCCTGAGGGAAATTAGTTCAGAATTAAAAGCATTAATAACAACCAACCCAACGTATAATTCAGTCGAAGTCGTGTGCTGAAGCTGCAGGAGGAACGCCTCAGTCAGTGTTGCCAGGAGACGGTTACAGCCAAGGTTTTCAGTCGTCTAGTTGCCATGGTGATAAGATGATGCACTCACTCCTTAGGAAGCTGTAACTAAGGATTTCTGTTAAATTACCAGAAACTTTCCATTGGATGACACACCGGAGGCTCTTTGGAATATTCCAGACTGGAGACTCTTCATGGGAGTTTCTGGGATAATTTAAACAAACTGGGTGGTACAGCAATGGAGTTCTGCTGTTTTAGTCAAGGTTCTGGGAAAATATGTTGTAAAAATCCCTGTTAAGGGTCAGCCTTCGATATTTGAAATTCCTGTTTCCATGAACGTTTCCAACTTTAGAAATCCCTGGAATTCTGCAGCCCAAGTTCGACCTGCAGCGTGCACCTTAATGCTTTTAGCCAGAAGTCTTCACTCCCCTCAGTGAAGTCTGGGACTTGTTGCCTTTTATTTAAACTTTAACATGTCAGGTGCAAGAAAGGTTTAAAATTGGGCTTTAATGTTTTTTACACTTGTTGCCTCACAAATAGATCATAAGTTCCATGGATGAATTTGACTTATCTGTGTATTTTGTGTTTTTTGAAGACACGGTGGAGAACTCTCAGCAGGCCTACCAGGACGCCTTCGAGATCAGCAAGAAGGACATGCAGCCGACACACCCCATCCGGCTCGGCCTGGCCCTCAACTTCTCCGTCTTCTACTATGAAATCCTCAACTCGCCCGAGCAGGCCTGCTCTCTGGCCAAGCAGGTCGGTGCTCGGACTCAGGGGTCACAGGTCACACAGGAGGACATCATTCAGACACATTTAACAGATGATTGAGAGCTTTTTTAAAAAGAAGGCAGTGATCTTTAAACACTCAAAGTAAGAATCATTAGATTGTTTTGAACTTCTTCCTGAGCTCCACAACCCCTCTCAAAAACCAAGCAGCTGCTGAGATTAGCATCTTCGATCTCCCTTCCTGGTGTGTTTGCTTGTGGTCGAGGATCTGAAGAGTAATTTAAATATTTCCAACAAATGCAGCAGCAGAGGATCGTTTAATGAGACATAAATATGTTAACAGTAAACGAACAGAAAGCTTCATCTCTGAATTTCTCCCTGCAGGCTTTCGACGAGGCCATCGCTGAGCTCGACACCTTAAACGAGGACTCGTACAAAGACAGCACGCTGATCATGCAGCTACTAAGGGACAACCTTACTGTAAGTATAAGTACTTTTTTAAAAGTACTCGGGAACGTGTGCGTTAGCGTTGTTATCTGTAGATCTTTTATAAAGATGGATACCTTCCAGAGGTCTGTGACCCCAAATATGAGCAGTTTAAGAGTAAAAACTGCCAACAACCTTATTAAATATGAGCATAAAAACTAAACCAACAGCTTTAACAGGAGGTTGTGTCTTTGATAGTTGGTTGTTTTCTCAAAGTTCCCAACATGACTTAAAAGCTGCTGAAGATTTTTGATGACTTTCAGGAAGTGTCAGGTTGTCACAATAAGAAAGATTCAGATCCTGATCCTTCAGTTTTTAATGACTACAGCCACGGCCGGCTTGTGCTGCTGGTACCAGTCAGTTTACATGTAATTTGATTAAATGTAAAATGTCATGTTTCATGACTAAGTGGGGGTAGGACGTGTCGTGACTCCAAAAGGCAACTGAGAGCTTTTTTTTTCCTCCACCAACACTCATAGTTTGGTCATCCGGAGCGATAAATTCCCTCCCCCCTTCTGTAATTGTAGCCTTTTGAAACTCGACGGCCTGTTTTACTCACAGCTGACAGAGCAGAGAGGCTCGGCTCGGCTTTAGCTCGCCTTCCTGCAGACATGTTGTTGTCCGGCGTCCCGCTGCTCGCCGCTGCCATACAAACACGTCAGAGCGGCTGCAGCAGTCAGGACAGGAGTGGCTCGGCTGCTCTGGTACCTGGGATCGGACCGGGACGTCCCTGGTTTCCCCTCCATCCTGCAGCTGCAGAAACACAGAAATTAAAAACCCAGTTTAAACTCCTCTGTGTGGTTTTTAAAGTTCTTCCTGTTTATCTTTAACCCCTTCCTGTTTGCTCTCTGTTCGCAGCTGTGGACATCAGAAAACCAGGGAGACGAGGCCGAGCCCGGCGACGGAGACAACTAGAGCGCACTTCACTGTTAATCCATCCCCATACTCTTCCTCCTTTTCCTCCTCTCTCCTCCTCTGCCCCCCTCCCTCCTCGTACACATGAAACAGCCCGCTCATGTCCTCGTCCTGCTCCTTCATGCCCAGCCTCCCGACCTCCCTTCTGTATAAGCAACAGCATGAATAGCACCCGACCTTCACAGGCAAATATTAATGAGAAAAAACGAGGGGAGGGGTGAAGCAAACTGCTCCCTCCTCCCTCCCTCTGCACCCCCACCTTCCCTCCATCATGGCACTCCAATGCAGGCCGGCAGACTAAAAGCTCTGGCTGCTTCAGTCTTATCGCACGCAGGGAGGGGGTTTTCTCCCAAACTACATCTCCGAGCCCACGTTCCTCCTCCATCCTTTCCTTCTAACATCTCAGTCGTTCTCTCCCCCTCCTCCTCCTCCTCCTCCCCCCTCCTCTACTTCTCTCTAGTAAGTGAAAGCATTTATATAGTTGTTCATTCCTTCTCTTTTTGGCTTTTCATAGTGTACTGGCAAAAATGGCTGGTTTTATTCCACTTTAAAGACAACAAAGGTTATTAAACTGCCCGTTTATTTTCAACAAACGCTGTGATGCTTAGTTTGTCCGTCTGATGATGAAAACTCACTGATCTGGGAGGGGAGGGGAGGGGGGATTGTGTTTGAGCAGCAGTGGGATTCTGCTGAGCTTTATACAGAAGGGTCTTCCTACAAGGCTGTATTGTGACACTGAAAGGTGTGTTCTCACCTGCGGCTTCTGTTTCCTCAAAAACAAAAAACACGATTCCAATTTGGAGCTTTAAATTTAAAATAAAAAAGGGAGAAATTCAGAGATTATTGGGCAGAAACATTCCAGCTTGAGACGATTCTCGACATCTTCCTCATTAAACCCGGGGCCGACCCCTCTTTGTCCCCCCCCACCCCACACCACCCCATCAGGTGCCGCTCCACATCAGAACTACTGTCCCTAAAGTTATAAATCCTTAACCACATGCTCCTCCTTTTGCTTGTTTTGGTTTATTTTTCAGGATGTGTGTGTTTGTATAGCAAAATCAACCTGTTTTGTTTTTGAAAAACTGTAAAATTGTAAAACATTTTTAGAACTTAACTGTAAATCTGTTTGGGTTATTTTGTTGTTTTTTTGTTTTTTTTTGTTGGTTTTTTTTGGACAACAAAATGGTTTGTGATGTTTGACACCTGCTTGCAGATAAAACCTTTGGAGCAGCTGCTGTTTAATGCTTTGGTGGATATATGGATATATATTCCTCTGCTTCCCTCCCCTCTCTGCCCTCGTCGTGTCCCGTCCCGTCCTTCAGTCCCGTCTCACAGCTGAGCGGTGTAAGAACGCATGCCTTCACTTATCGCCACTTCCATCTTCTGCAGCATGAGTGGAAAATGGTACACTCCGTGGAATGTCACTGCATAGGGACGTTAAAAGCCCTCCTTTTTTGTTTGAGCTCAAACTAACGAGAAAAAGTCTGCAAACTGTGATTTCTTAGTGTCATCTGTGATGCAGTGAAACCTCGACAGTTGCGTGCATTTAAGGAGCCAAATCGCAGCCGATCAGCCAGTCGAAGTGAGAACCTGTAGTTTGGATCTCTCTTCTTAGATGTGTTGAGGCAACTTGAAGCTCATCTTCCGCCTGCATCAAAACAAAAACACTCAACGGTACATTTTCTGCCTCCTTGTGGTTGTTATCAGGACGCCACGCAGGCTTAAAAGCAAACTTGACCCAAATATCAGCAGACGTTATCTAAAGAATGCAGTTTTTGCCCTCCTGTCCACTCAGTGTCACAATAACCTTGTCTAAAGCACCATGACATTCCACTCTGTAGATGTCTCTTTATTTTTACTTTCTTCTTTTTCTGGGACATATATTTTCATGCACTGACATTTAAAAAGGTGTAAAATGGTTTCAAAAAAACAAAAAAAAAATCCTCCCTGTCGCTCTTTTCTCTTTAGCTGAACAAAAACAGGCAGTTATTCTTCGCTTTCTAAGGAAAACTGATCCCATGCAGTAGTGAATGTGGCACCGAGCCTGTCTGTATATCTGGTATCTGAAATCATTTTGTTTTTACTGACCAGTATTCTGCTTAAAATAAAAATAATTTAAAAAAAAAATTAAAAAAATATCAACCCAAAAAATAACAAAAAAAAAAAGTCTGCTTCTGTGACGGTTTTATTGCTTAGCGCGCACGTGGTTGTGAAACTTTAGAGTTAGTTTAAGGACACCAATCAAAAAAAATGAGAAAACTTTAATAAAAATAAAAATACAATTCCCCTTTGAATACCTCTCCTCTCACCCTGGTTATTGACGTAATATTAAATTTGTGTATGTCTTTTAAAAAAAAAAAAAGAAAAATCCAACTCTAGTTTCACCTTACATGTTATAAACAGGACAAAATGTAAAAGACAATTAAAAGTGAAATAAAGATTTTATCAGTTCCGAATCAGCCCGGCTCTGTTTCTTCTGGCCTGCTAATCTGCTGCATGTGTTCTGCTTTTCTGTGGGACCGAGACGCACGCCGGCGGTCCGACTTCCTGTCCAAGGCTCGGGAAACGGCCGACGCAACCAGATGAGAGGAAAATGCAAATAACCCCACAGATACCGGGAGCCTTCAGTCTTATCTGGTCCCAGTTCGGCCTTCAGCGCCCCCTCCAGGCTGAAGACTGAACTGATTCATGCTCCCCAGCAGAGAAACCCGTCTGGATGAGTCGTGGTTGTGCTCGTTTATGTCCCTGGATGTTATTGCATGTTGGTACCATGGTCCGGTCCTGGGGACGTCTTTCCCCAGAGACACTCAGCTTCTCCTGTGGGATCTCCAGGTGTTCCCAGAGCAGCCAGGCTCAACTTCCTGCCCGAGTCAGCGAGAACGCAGCAAAGCTTCGATCGTTTCCTGCAAACAGCCCGTCCTGAGACCGTTTATATGTCCAGGACTGTTTTCATGCTCATAAACATCCTGGAGCTGCTGCTGGTTGCTTAGCAACCCCGGCAGAGCCACGGCAGCTTCTCTTGTAAAAAACAGTGAGAGAGACGAGCTCAGGCCCACATCAGCCCAGCTGTCCTCCTCCGGGGGAGACGTTCTCGCTCCGGTTCGGCTCAGATCGTAGTTTTCTTTGCAGCTGAACAGAAGCAGGAGACAAAACAAACAAAAGGAGGATGTTTGTTGTCAACGATGAGCTGCAGTCACAGGTTCGGCTGCAAACATGAAGGAACCCGCTGAATAGTTTCAGGGTTCTGGTCAGATGTCTGAGGTTGTTCCTTCCTGCTCCGATGACCTCTGACCCCACTGAGGCCTCGACTCTCCACAGCTTGTTTCCTCTTTCAGAACTCCACAGAAGCAGCTTTAATCAATGATCTGTTGGACATCAGCTCTAATTCTGCTGCGTCTGAATCTGTGGACCTGTTTTATTGGACAGACTTGAACATTTTATTGGAGTTTCTGGCTGAGGGAGACCTCACAATGTCAGCTTTAGAAACCAACTCTCTGAGACCTGAGCTGTGAAGCATGGGGTCCTTCAAGGGTCTGTGCTTGGGTCCCTGCATCTTCTGCCTCCTGGTCTCCTTTTACGTTCATTTAATGTAACTTTTCACTGTTAGGCCAATTATCTGCAGCCAAACAGCTGGACACTACACTGACAGCGATGAGGGGCTGCTTATCAAAGAACTTCCTGCTTCTTGATGCTGATGGGACAGATTTAATGGTCATCGGACCTCAGAAGTTTCACCACTTGTCCCAAAATGTTACCTTGAAGATGGACAACCATCATAAAATATGGGGAGCAGACTCAGGGGTTCAGCCTCAGTTATGTAACGGCTCTGATGTCGCCTGGATTGCGACGGTTGGATGTTGGGGAACCAGGACATTTTAATTCGTTCCTCATCCGTCTGCTGAGCTGAGATGAAATAAGACGATGACATATCTCGAGGTGCAGATTTTTCTTTATTTTTTGCAGAAACTAACCGAAAGCAGTAGAAGAAAAACAAAAGGCAGGCACTTTGGGTAAGATGGGGAAGTGGATCGACAGCAGGTTCAGTAATGACAGATTTCAGGTAAAGAAAAAAGGAGAAGAATGAGATGGCGCTTTGTCTACACAAACCCACAGGAGAACCTTCAAACAAATACGTCGACAGGCTGCCATTGTTTGAAACCACCCTCTGCTTCCCGTTTTATCAAACCGCACAGAAAATATTCAAATAAGTCGAGAGTGACGCTGATATGGAGTCAAACTGAACTTAAATGTTCAAAGATCTACGTCCCATTTCTGAAATATTCACAAAATCTCTACGAAAAAAAACAACACAAAGATAAACGATTACCTGAGTGGTAAAGTGAAAAATGTTAATCTGTACAGAAAAACAGTGAATAAACCTTTATGATCACCACCTCCATGTAAATATAACCCACAGCTTTCCCTTGCTCTGCTTTTATTTTGAAATCCCAGGTTACCTCTTTATATTCAACTAAATATTTTACAGTTTATAAGAAAGTTACTTTGAGAAGCTTTTAGGCGCCTCAGTTTGGTGATAACCACTGTGACACATCAGGGAAGGCGAGGCTGCAGAAATGATCAAACTAAAGCCACTTTTCTTGTTCCTCTTGCGTCCACCTTATGGGACCGTGGCTACGATGTAAGGACACAATCAGACCGTTTTCAGCCTGCTGTTGCACTTTGAACTGATGTTGACATAAATATCTTCTTATTAATGAGATTCATTCCCAAGCTGAAACGGGAAGTAGGGGTGTTGGTAGCACCCTCTGATGGATACCACAAAACATGCATGTTTAAATACAAAGCTCAGGAATAAAAGCAGATTGTATCAGTGCTGTATGTTTACATTCTGTGTGCAGAACTAAAACCCACAAAAAAGTGAGCAAATATGATTATATTTTATAGATATTATAGAGTATTTTTCACGTCCTTTTCCAGATAACGCAGCACGAGTTGTTTATGTTTGGTATTATATTTTTCTTATGGTTGTTTAGGCTCATAAAAAACAACTATATAATACAATAATAATAATAATACAACTAATAAAGTTTATAACTAATAAAAATGAGCAATGTTGGGAAGTTGGATCAGATTTTGGAGCCAGTGAATGAAAAGAAGTCTTATTGAGCCTCTGGAGACTTTAATGAAACTCGGTCTGTCCTACATTCACGTTTCCTAAAAAAGCTCGCGGCTGAACTTCCTGTCCCGGTGATGATGATAAAGGTTTCTTCTTACAATGAAGAGAATGTGTGGCATTGATTTCAGCTGACATAAATAACCATAAATACTGAATGAAAGTGACAATCTGTTAAATTACAAACACCTCTTCGTCTGCGGCTCGCCCTGTTCTTACCAGCCAATCAGAGCTGCGTTTTCAGAAGCTCGGGGTTCTGAAGGTCTGAAGTGGCTCCTGAAGCAGCCTGAGCGGTGTCGCCGCTGCCTGCAGAGCGCCGAGCTCCCGGCGGGTTCTCATTTCTTCTGCTGCGCCTCCTGCAGCAGCTTCAGGGCGGCCGTGTTCTTTGGTTCCACCTGCAGCAGATTGTTCAGATCGTCCACACAGGCGCCGACGTCCTGCAGAGACCACAAATAAAAAAAAGGAGCTAAAAGCTGACAGAGGCTGAAGGAAATATGTCAGATTTTCAGCTGTGAAACCAGAAACAAGCTGCTGTTTTCTGCAGAGTTCACTCCAGAATGATCCAGTTTGACTTTTACTACTTTTAATGAAGCAAATCATAATTCACTTAAAGCCACTGTTGGAAACTAGTTGGTGATTAAAAAGTCAGAGACAACAACCCTCCAGCTGGACTCTGACTGTTTCTGACCGAGAGACTCGATTCAAACGCTCAGTTTGTGAAAATCACCGCCTGAGGACATCATTTTGTTGCCACCTCAGCCTGCAGGATTCACAGACCTGCACTGAGGGTTTGCAGGAGAAATGCAGGCTGGTATTTAGCGGACATCACAAGCCTGTTTTTGCTCCAGAGGACGAGTCCTGAGTGGCACCAAGTGCTTCTTTTATTTGTGCAAACAATCCCTGCAGTTTCAAACTACAGTTCATTCGTTTCCATTCAGCAAAAATAACAAAACAAACAGCTCCATCGCTTCAGAATCACAGAAACTAAACTGAAAAAGGTTCTGACGGGTTCCAGACACACCCGGGGAAACTAGGTTAAACATCGATGTGACTCAGATGTGACTCACACCAGGAGCTTCAGAACCTCTGCAGACGGTTCTGGATTTTAAGGAAACCCTCTGGTGAAGGGTAATTTGTAATTTGGTGCAGAATAGAGAGATCCTGGATTAATAATTACTGTGTGGAGAAATAAAACTGATACTACTGAAGTCTATTTTATTTTTACTCTGAAGCTGGTCGTCTCCCGTGATTGGACACCCGTACCTGGAGCGCCATGTGAGCCTGCGCCCTCCTGTAGAGAGCCTTAACGTTGCTGCCGTCCATCCTCAGAGCCTCGGTGCAGTCTCTGACGGCGTCTCTGAACTGCTTCACTGACAGGTAGCACAGCGCCCTGACGAACACAAACAAACCGCATTTCAAACGTTTCTAAGCTTCTTTCCAGAGTTTGAAGCAGCGTCGGCGTCTGGGCTCACCTGTTGGTGTACGTGGTCACCTCGTTGGGGTTGTGCTTCAGGCTCTGGCTGTACTTCTCGATGGCCTTCTTGTGCTCTCCTTTCTTCACCAGAGAGTTGCCTTCTTCCTTCAGAGCCAGAGCTTTCTTCACGTCTTTGTCACTCGGAGCTGATGTGGAAGAAGCAGAGAAGAAGCGGATTAAACAGAGCAGGTGGAGAAAAGCTGAAACATTCAGGTGACCGCAGCTACACACCAGGTCTGCCTGTTTGCTTGATGCCGTTGTGCTGAGGTGCAGCAGGAGGTTGCATGGCGTTGCCTGCAGCTTGTTGGTGGAACTTCTCCCTCATGGACAGAGGCACGGTGGGGATGGGAGGAAGCTTTTCTCTCCACGACGGACCGTCTGCCTCTGTCAGCGCCTTCGTCATCCTGAGGGAAGAAGAGAATAATAAATAAAAAAAGGTTTAAATTCAACCTTTCCCCGACAGAAGCGGAGCGGCGTACGGACCTGTTGGTGCCGTCGTGAGCAGACGCGATGTTGCAGTCGATCTGCAGAGCGGTTTTGTAGTCGATGTAGGCGTGCCTGTAACGCTCCAGAGCTTCGTAGGCAGCAGCACGCCGAAGCAACGACTTCATGTTGAACGGGGACAACTCCAGAGATCTGACAGAAGGCAAGCAGGTGACAGGTTAGGCTCCAAGGGCTACTCACAGCTGTCTACATCTGAAAGGTTGCTTAATAAAGAGCTTTTATGAGGGATAATAAGGATTTTAGTAGATCTGGACAGGACTGAAACAAAACGGACAAGTTTTACAAGTTGAAGAACGTTAATAAGATGAATGCTTCAGGTTTATGTAGAATAAAATAAAGACTTACGTATCGCAGTCCTTCACACATTCTGCACAGTTGCCGTCCTTCAGGTAGCTGGCTGCACGGTTTGAATACAAAATGGCCAAATCCTCCGTGTTCTTCTTACCTTAACAAGAAGAAAGGTCGGTGTAAAATAAACAGTCAAATTATACACCTGAAAAAGTAGGTTTCTGTTTCATTCCTGGACTATAAAGGAGCAGAGCACCTACAGGTTCCGACACTCACCGGACTTCTCCAGCTCTTTGATGGCGCGGCTGTAAAGGTTGGTGGCGTCGCCGTACTGACCCGTCTTGAAACATTCGTTCCCGGCTTGCTTTAGCGCTGCCCAGGACTTGGACTTGTGTTTATGTGGCATGGCTTCGTTTTTACCTGCTAAAGAAAAAGTAGAAAGGTTAATTATTATTCTCTAAATGACACGCTTGCTTCATGCGACCGACTGGACGAGGGACGCCGTGGCCGGGGAGTGAAACATCTTCATACTAACTTCAGTCTTTGCCATCAGTTGTTAATTAATTAAAGTAATCTTCCACAGAAGTCATTACCATTGACACATTGGGTTGTTTTCCAAGGTAAACACACACGTGGTTGACAGCCGATCATGAATTTAAATTAAGGACAGATAAACCGTCTAAAACGGTGTTCCTCTAGGCCGTTCTCCTCCACGTTTTAGTCGTGTTCTTGCTTTAAATGGACAACATCTTCTTGGAGAAGCTGATGATTTGTTGAGGAGGTGATTAAACCAATTAAAATCAGGTGTGTCAGAGCAGAAACACCTAAAACCTCCAGGACAGCGTCGCCTCGAGGCCTGCAGTCTGACATCCCTGATCTAAAAACTATTTTGTTTCTTATGTTACGTTTCTTTTAGAATCGGTCTTCACGACTTTAATAAAAGAGCAAAACTAATTCAGAGGTTTCCAACGATTCTGTGTCATTTAAAGATGATTTATTGCTTTCTTTTATTAAAGTTTTGCACTCGGGCTTGTCGAAAACATCACAAAGTTATTAACTGACTTTTATTCATTTCCTGACACATTTATCCTTCTTTACCTCCTCATAACAGTGTTTAAAAGTCCAGGACAGGTTGAAAACATGTGCAATAAAGATGTTTGGTTATAAACCCTGGACCAAATGCTGTGTACACCAAATAACACTAACATAATAAACCAGATGTGGAAAAAGTTGTACTTTTTCAGGCTAAACTCCCTCTGATTTACCAAACAACTTCTTATATTTTCCCGTGAACAAGATGGCCTCCAAAACACTTTCACTTTTTATATCACTGCCTGCTAGCTTCACTTCTTTCAGTTGTCTTTGCTAACAAAGACAGAAAAACAATAATTGAGTGTTTTTCTTACTTTCTTAAGCAGTTTAGCTGCTTTGAAGGAGGATCGTTTTATTGAAAGAGCACGTTAGCTTGATTGCTGTTTTCTAGTTCGCAATTTTTATTTTCTAAAAAAAATCATTCAGAGTTTAATTTTATGATAAATCATCGAGGCTTTACATAAAAACGAGGCCCTTGGTGATGATGACAGGGTCCCACACCTGGGTGAGAGAGGGGGAGGTTATTTTACAGCCGGCTACGTGTTAGCCTAGCTCTGTTAGCATTAGCATGTCTCACCCGGAGCAGCGGGGGAATCCGCCTCTTCTTCGCGGTCTGACCGAGAGCGACTACCGGCGTCTGTCTCCTTTAGACCCGGCTGACACTGACATTCCTCTGGGCACCGGAGAGGTCCTGGGGGTCCCGAGACACGCGGTTCTCCTCGGCTCCGAGCAGACTTTATGTCAGGAACATACCGGTTGGCTCTGGTAACTTCTGTTCGGCTGAGGAGGAGGAGGAGGAGGAAGAGGGGGTTCCCGAAGCGGATCAGTTTCACTTCAGCCCAAAGCTGCGTTCAGGTACCCCGCAAAGTGGAGGAATTTAAACTAGCGTGGCGCCCTCTGCTGGCTGTTATCGAAAATATGCTGTTAATTGAAATAGAATAACCAAACTAAAGTAAACTGACGCATGAAAGGGGAAATTAAGTGTTTTGAAGCTAACATAAATTTTAAAAAGTCATAAAAGGTGCTTGTATTCAGAGTCTATCATTTTAAAAAAATATATACTAAGTTAAAATTAATAATTTCTTCAGTATTTCACTTAATCGCTCTGAAGTGTGACATATTAAGAGTCAAACTGGAATGCCAACCAGGCAGGAAATAACAGATCCTTCAACAGAACCACCGCATGTCGGACCGGTGCCGGACGGATTTAGTTTATTTTAAAACTTTAATTAAATAATTTCTTAAATTACTTATTATTCTGTTCAGTACTTGTGTGTATTAAGTTATGCTTTCCAGGTATTTCTGTCTCTAACTGGTTGCACTTTCAGTTCTTCTTCCCAGTTTTTAAGTTTCGCATCGTTCTCTCGGAGGAGTGTCCATTTGTCCCACGGCCGTGAACGCCTCAGCAGAGCAGCAGTTGGTCGGTTTCTATTTCTGGGTCAGCTGAGGCTTCAGAAACTCAATGATGTCCAAACCACTGGACGAATGAGGAGGAAACTTTCACAAAGCAATCCCTGGAGGTTCATCTACAACTGATTAACGTTTGGAGTCAACCCGAATCAAGATGGCCGACACAGCCAGCTAACCTTAAAAACTACAAAAATGGCTGTAATTCAGTCAGTTTTGCAGATAATGACCTAAATAATGATCTGGTAGTAGCTTAGAGTCACTCCCAACCAATTCTGAGTGCTAAAAGATTGTGTAAAAGTTATTTATTTATTTATTTTACAATTACAACTGTTTGTCTGTTAGCAAAATATCTCACGAGCCTGTAAAAAATACCACAAAGACAGTTCAGTGTCTGTGTCAGACGTTTCGTTTTAAAGCGAACAGCACATGAGAGGTGTTTATGGTTCGACGTTGATGGAGCAGCTGGCTTTAACGTCCCTGAAAGACGCAGAGTCGAAGTCCACCAGGAGGGTCCTCTCGCCGATCTTGTAAGGAAAAAAGGCGAAAGTGATCCGGATCCTGTTGCTTGGCAGCAGATCTGGGAGACTGCAAGCAAATAAAAACAAATCTGTTTAGTTAAATATCACTGGCTGCTGAAGGTCAGCAGTTTCATCAAGGGGTGTTTCTCCCTCTTAGCTTTTATTTCAGATGGTGTCATCCGGCACACAGTTCAAAAGCCTGCCTCTCTGATGGTATGGGGGTGCATTAGTGCCTCTGGCATGGGCAGCTTACACATCTGGAAAGGCTCCATCAGGTTTTAGAACATCTGCTCCCATCCAGATGACGTCTTTTTCAGGTTAAGGCCTCGCATATTTCATCAAAACAACTTTAAACCTCCTGCATCCATCACAGCAGCGTGGCTTCATAACAGAACGGACCTGCCTGCAGTCCAGACCTCTCAACACATAGAATAGAATAGAATAGAATAGAATAGAATAGAATAGAATAGAAGTACTTTATTTATCCCAACAGGAAATTACTGAAAATATTTGGTGCATCGTGAAACAAAAAGTCCAGCAAAGAAGAGCCAGTACTGTTGAACAGCTCGAATCCCAAATCCGAGCAGAATGGGACAACATTCCCTCTAAAACCTCCCATCAGCTGCTCTCCTCAGGTCCCAGATGTTTACAGACAGATGTTCAAATGCCTGTAAGTGAATTAAGAGGCTGCTTAGAGCCACACGGCCACTAGGGGTCCCAGGATGGCTGCACAGTAAACTGAACTGGTTAGAGATGTGTCACTGCCATCAAATTCTAAATAACCTTAGTTTTTACAAAAAATGATGTTCACTTTGTTCCACTGTGAATAAAATATGGGTTTGTGAAGTTTGCAAATCATTGCCTCCACCCAGGAAATTACATTTGAATGAAATTTTCAGGAAATATTGGGGTTGTCACAGAAAAAAAACCAGTTAATTAAATTCTGATGGTGATCCAGATTTTATCGACTCTCTGCTTTTATTTTTTACATCTTACATGTTTTTCCCTTCATTTACACAACTTCTAACCTGCACCTGCACTTCTAACACAGTTAGCCGCCATGTTAAACTTCCTTGTAAGTGGCCTAACACACACACACACACACACACCGACTTACTTCGTTACAACCTCGCCAATGAAAAGGCCACTTCCGGAAAGAGTCAGGGTGCAGTTTCTCAGAGTCTCGTTGATGGGGTTCATGAAAATGACTTCAGCATTAAGCTCGTGGTTCACCTTACCTTCTCCAGACACCTGGAACACACACACACACACACACGTTATTCTCTCAAAAGCAACTAACAAACAAACAAGTCTGCTGTTAAGAATGGAAAATATTTTTGTGTAACATGTTGGGATGTTCAGAAAAGTGCAGGTTTAGGAGGGATTGTTGAGATCAGTCGGATAATCTCTGAGGAAAGCTGTGTGACGTGTGTGTTATTCCAGAGAGATGAGGTGTTTTTGTACTGACGGTGATGGAGAGCGGGGGGTCCCTCAGCCTGATGCGTTTCTCAGCCAGGTAGGAGTGATCTTTGTCCTTTTCCTCGGTGACGATGGCTGAAATGTTCATGCTCTTACACTCTATCATGTGCTTGTGGTAAGTCAGGAACGGGACCAGGATAGGGATGGACAGATCTGGAAGTTCAGTTTTAATGTTCAAAACATTTCCAAAGAGCCAGAAATACAAGGATTAAATGAGAGACACCGTCCAAAAATAAACAGCGACAGTTTTGTCCAATAAATAAATAAATAAAAGACACAAAAAAAGGAGAAAGACCTTCCCCGGGCAGCAGCTTCTTCTCCGTCACCTCCGTCTGGATGTTCCCAGCTGGTTGGCCGGTGTACTTTAACGCCTGGATGCTGATGTTGATGGACAGCAGCCTGGGGACGCTGCTGTTACTGCTCAGGATCAGCTTCAGCTTCACGTCCTCTCCGTTCACAGGCTCAGACACCTGCAGCACCACAGATCCTTTAGAGCCGGCTTCTGGACTCGTCTAACACTCATCATCCTGGTCTTTGTGCCACCCCGCCCTGCACGCTTTAAACGTCTCCATGCTTTAAATTATTTAAAAGCTGCAGATTAGAATTGGTATTTCCCTTTTTATATCTATATATTCTCAACTGCAAGAAGACCCTGCAGCAGAGGCCAGAAGTCAAGAGATGGATCAGTTCTTCCTTCTAGCCCCGGAGAGACGATGGGATCAGTCAGGAGGAGCTGGAGAGGATCACACTTGTCGCGTCAGAAATCCAGTTTTGGCAAAACAAATTTTAAGTGCCAACACCTTTACGGATCTGACTGGTTTGTTGAGAAGCAGCAATCAACTGACCACAGATTAGAGAGTGATGTGCTAACTGCAGACATCTCTCAAACTGAAACTAAACAGGCGATAATGTCAGACTTACATCTTCAAATCGAAGAACAAGTTGTGGTGGTTTGGGGACGGGTGGTTCGGGGACGGGTGGTTTGGGGACGTTTTCAGGCTCCGTGTTGCCAGTTTCGCTCGTTGTGTTCTTGGGTTTCTCAGCTTTTTCCTCCTTGGCTGCTAAATCCTCTAATCTGGCGAGGGCGTATTTGAAGACCTCTCTCTCCTGTTCTGTTCCTGTTAGTTGGAAAGTCAAATCAAACTCAGCAAACACAAGAGTGGCGAGAACTCGGTTAATTTCACAGACATGGAGCTAAAATCTGGCGTGGTAGTAGTTGAGAGTCCTCCTCAGCATGCACTCCAGCTGCAAACAGATCTTTGTTTAAAATATCAGACCATTTAACAGCAGCAGCTCTGTTGTGAATTACCGAATTTATCACAGCTGTCAGTCTTAAAAACAGAAGGTCAGTTTTGTGGCGTGGGTCCAGAGAGACATCCACTGATAAAAAACTATAATAACTGATTTGATCCTCATTGATAAAATCCCAATACTGATAAAAACAAACCTCTCCATTTATTTAAAGAGTTAAAACTGTCTCCACCTTCCAGTTTGAGTGAAACTCAGCTGCTAAAAATAAAACATGCAGGCAAAACTAAATTAGACTAATAGCTATGTATTTTATTTCACTTTATTTGCTAATATTGCATCAATATTACATTAGTTGAGTAAAAACCTGCTAATTTGACAGGTTTGTCCTAAAGAGTGAGCCTAATTGATCTGATAATTGTGTTTATTTAATTGATTTTAAGTCAAGTAAAATAGGAGCAGGTAAAGTAACAACAGAAAGGAGCAGAATAAAAGGTTTCCTGTCTGATGTTTGGAGAAATGAGCTCACCTTCTCTCTGCTTGTAGGCATCAGTGATGTTCAGCCTCTTGTCGGAGCCCAGAGACTTAGTGGAGATGTTCTGTCCAACTTTAGATTCGTCAGAAAAAATCTTGTCTTTGGTGCCATTACGTTTTATCTGAGCAAACACACAACAAGAAAGGAGATTTTTTATTAAAAGAAGAGATGTCTTTTTGTTTAAACTGAAGGCCTTGGTGATTCTGATGAGGTTTAGCCCTGCCCACTGACCAGCCAGTAAACGCAGTCAGCGTTGACCTCAGCAAAGACAAACGGAACGTCATATTTGAGATGAGTGTCTCCGTTCAGGATAGCTGTGACTGGAGCTGGACCACAGCAGAACATACCTGCAGACACAAAACAAACCTGTTATTTCCACGATTCCACTTAAAGCCATAATACGTGGTTTTATTCATAAAACTTATATGACTGTCATGCACATCAGGCCTAATTTAGCTTCTGAATCTACAGGAAATAAATATACGTAAGGGAATATGACTCTGCTATCATTTCTTTTATAACTGTGGCACTAATGGCACCCATGCATCGTGCAGCACAGCGCAGCTATTCTTAGTTCTGCTTTGTGTCCAGAAAAACTACAACTTTCTTTTGAACCTAACAATAACTTCTGGTCATTTCTCAAATTTCTTGGCAGCAAACCTGAAAACAATTAAGTCAGAATTATTGCAAAAATGTAAAACAGCAGCAACAACATATCTGTCGGTACCGTCACTCTTCTCCTGTGGCGTTGGATCCAGAACCTGCCAGCCGTCATACTTTCCATCTTTGTCCAGGTCCGGTCTCCTCATCCAGCCCTCGACCCAGACGTGGAAGTTCCTGAAAACACAACATTCAGAAAGAAAAGATGGTTTCTTTCACTTTCATCAGCTGACTGTAAATCTATAACTACAACCCTGTAAATCTGGTCACTTTAAATTAGTTTTACTTGACTCATTTTAAATTCAAGCAACAATTTCACTTTGCAGATTCTTATTTGCTCATTTTTAAGTGTTTTGTTCAATATTGGACAAAGCTTGTTGAAGTTGGAGGAGGTATATGGATGCAGAGGGATGATGTGACAGAGGATGCTGGGACAGGGTGAGATGGAGGCAGATGATCTGAGGAATCGACCCCGGAAAGCAGAGGAGCTACTGTTTGCTTCAGCTTATTTTATCTCGGTGGAACAGCGTGAAACCATTTGACGAACTAAAAGCACTCTCCAATAAATGATGAAAGTGGGTTTAGATCAAGAATCACTCGGTTTTGGGTGCATCTTGTTGTTCCGAGAAAGAATCAGCTATGTGGTCCTTCTCAGCTTCCGTAGAAAAGTATGTTTACTTTGGAGCTGCACAACATTAGGATGTGTAGTTTTATTGTTTAATATTAAGATGACAATATCAACTGCAATAAACCCAAATTTTCCTCACGTTCTTTTCTGATATAAACCAGGTGTGGGCATCAAGACAAATAGTTTATTAGCATTCAGAACATGAAAACAGTGAACTGATTTATTGCATAGATTTGATAGATTTGTGCATTTTCAACCTGGGAAACAAAACGTGACACATAAATGGAAACAGATCGGTCCTCTCACAACAACATGCATTCAGTTTAGGTTCAGATGAATCTACAGCAAGTAATAAGTCTGCTCGTCTCACCAGACGCTGTCCCTGGACTCTTTCTCTCTCACGCCATAGTCTGCATAGTAGGTGTCCACGATCAGGTTCTTGTTGGTGTCGTGAGCAGACTGGTAGTTGGTAACAACACGGCAGGGGATTCCAAACAAGCGCATCACTGAAGTCAAACACAAGAAGCTGAAGGACATTTTGATGCTTTTGTGTCCGCTGCTTTGATCAGATATTCTACATGGATTTGCCGACCCCTCCTAACAGAAGAGACGACTGGAGTTCAGGGCGGCTGTCTGCAGATTTAACTAAATACGACGATGAAAGGAGGTGAAAAGGGAGGGAAAGGTGTGAAGATTCAGCTCTACAGAGCAGTGGTATCAGTAGTTCAGTCGTTTATTTCTCCTAAAATTGTGTTATTTCATAATTCCACAGTCAAGTAATAAGAAATCATGTTTTGGGATTAAAGCTGACAGTTGTTGGAGATCATCTGGATCAAGTCAGGGCTTTCGTATAACTGGAGTCAATCCAACAAACGACATGACTACAGTATTAAATCAGCAGGAATGGTAACCGTTTTTAGTTGGGGGTAAGGGGTTAGACAAGTATTTTGAAGTGATTTAAACTAAAGTCAACTGTGAGTTTCGACAGGTCTACAGCTGGTGGCAGAAACCAAAAAAGCTCGATTACTTTTGGTTTTGGTTGGATGACTGCAGCTCTCAGATGAAGTATAAAATAGAAAGTTTAAAGGTAGGTAAGGTGGCACAAATCCATGCATGACTGATAAAAGCATGTCTTCATTCATCACTTTAAATGTAACTAAATCAAACTGAAGTCTAAAGCATCAAAACTAAACTCTTATATCATTTCGCGTCTGCACAAGAACCATCTGAAACTCGTTTTTATTTGTACAAGTTCTGAAGAGTCAGACGTTACCTGAACACATGACGCCAGCGAACACCCAGCACTGTCCATATTTGACTGGGCTGTTGAAATAGTAGTCCCACTTTTTAAGAATGGCGTAGCTGCCACTCCAGTGAGACGGGGGGTCACCGCCTCTAAAGTTGCCTCCCCAGTTTCCCTGAAGGACGCCGCCAAAGTTTGAACTGTTAATCTAGAAGAGAACAGAAGCAAAAATCTTACTTTGCATTCTTACCAATATACAGTATATAAGAAGTAGATAACACTAAACATTAACGTTTGATTTTGTAGCTGACAGATTTATTGTTACTCTGGAGCAGGGGTGTCCAATCATGGTCCTCAGGGCCTCCATCCTGCAGGTTTTCCTTGTTTCCCTGCTCCAACACACCTGATTCAGAGGTTAAATCACCTCTTCATGTTCTGCAGAAGCCTGTTAATCACCCATTGATTCAGATCAGGTGTGTTGGAGCAGAGGAACAAGTAAAACCTGCAGGATGGTGGCCCTTGAGGACCAGGGTTGGACACCCCTGCTCTGGAGCACGACACTGTAGGGTTTTGGTAAAGGTTAAAAATGTGATCCCAGTTTCTTAAAGCTTTGTGAAGGAAACCATAAAGCGTGTCCTACCATAGAGGTGATCACACGGCTGACGTAGATGGGGTTACAGCGAGCAGAAACGTCATCAGCCGGGTCGCGCGTGTGTTTGATGTTGAGGTCGAGGATCTTCAAACTAATTTTCAACATGTCCTCCTCAAACTGGACAGGAGGAGAGACAGGGATGGCTCGTAAAAATGTGGTGAAATTTAATTTTCTTACTTTTAGGGTGTTCAGTAACGGCACCAAGCCTTAATACAACTATGAGTTTGTGTGGTTTTGTCTTTGTACCTGTCCAAAGTCCCAGTCCATTGGAGAAATGTAGTTATCAAGTCCTTTGTAGATTATTCCATGTTCATTCATCACATACTCTTGTCTCTCAGCCTCATCGGGCAGAAACACCCAATCATCTGCAAAGAAAAAGATACTGACTGATCATAAGTACTTCTGTGGATGGATGGGCTCAAACGTTGGACACGGAGGGACAAACCACCGACCTACCAGGACACCAGGGGTTGAAGAGCACCGACAGCTCTGCCAGCACCTTTTCCTCCTCCTTGAGTTTTGCAGACAGCTTGTAGTTGCCTATGGGGGTGTCAGGTGGGGGTGTGATGGTCAGAGCCAACACTCCGGTTTCAGGGGAAGAGCTCTTCTGAAGCTCTGCCTTCCAGACGGCCTTAGCAGAAGCTGAACGGATCACTTTGTCTGGAACACCAAAGAGCGACATCGTCCCCTGGTCCTCAGATGGATAACTTCCTGTAAACAGGAGCAACTAAAGGAGTCAGACAGCGATACTCTTCTTACAGCCATTCGTTGCTTTTTCCTGGATGTTTGAACCTTTTATAGGTTAATCTGACAAATCTAGAACATGAACGGGGCTGTTTTGGTTCGACGCAGACGATTTGAAAGATTTAATTTAAAAACGGGTCAACCTGTCAAGGCAGTCATGGTGAGCTGATCTTGGTCCGGGTTGAAAGGTCGGCCCAGTTTAAGGGTCAGGTTGAAGGACTGGCCTCGCCTCACAATCAGCTGAGAGAAGGAGATGTCACTGGTGCGGTGCTCCTTGTTGTTGGTCTCGCTGTGGAGGTCCACCTCCTTAAACACTGTCAGAAGTAAAAGATGTAAAGACACGTGAAAAAACTGCCATTTTCTGGCAGTAAAGTGAGCAAAGACCACAGAAATACTGTTTGATTATTTTGACAAAAAAAGGAAAAACAAATACAAGAAATTAGAAACTGAAACTGTTTTGGATCATTGTTTTATTTATTAAAATAAAAAATGTCCATGAAACTGCTGTTTTAGTGCTATTTGTACATTTTAAATTTATATGAAAAGAGTTTAGTTTTGCAGCATACACCTTACTGGACCCACCTGTTCAATTACTCGTTAACACAAACTGCTAATCAGCCAATCAGATGGCAGCAGCTCGGTTCATCAGTGGTGAAAATGAGTCGCTGACGTTCAAACCAAGCATCAGAACGGGAAAGAAGGAGGACTTAAATGAATGTGGTGGTTGATGGAGCCAGACGGGCTGGTTGGAGTATTTCAGGACCTGATGGTCTTCTGGGATTTTTTACACACAACCATTTCTAGGATTTACAGAAACCAATCAGACCAGGCAATGTTTTTCCAATTTATTTAATTATTTGTGACTTGAACCCTCAGTTTCCTGCTCATAGCTGACAGGAGTGACATCCAATGTGGTCTTCTGGATGTGTTGTACGTTCAGAGATGGTATTCTTGGTCGAAATGAGTGGGGTTTTTTTGAGCTACGGTTGGCTTTTCGTCATCTCTAACCAGTCTGAGTAAATCAGCAGTTCCTGAAACACTTACACCAGCAACTATGACACCTTCAAAGTCACTTAAATCTAGTTTCTTCTCCATTCTGGTGCTCAGTTTGAACTTTAACAAGTCTTCTTCACCACTGAAAACATTTCACGGCCATGGACCAACAACTTTAGCAGCTCAAGCACAAACAGAGGTCAGTGTTGTGAGAAATACAGATCAGTGTGGTTCAGATTAGCTGCACTCAGAAAGGGAGTGGATTAGTGTAAAATTCACTTCAAGAAACTGTCGATCAAAAGAAATGTTACCACAACAGAAACCAGGGTGGGCTGGTAACCAGATACACTCGCTCCAGGAACATGACGCTAACGTTTTACAACATGTAGGTGTGTGAACAGAGCATGCCATGACATGAGAGCAAAATACAGAAAAATGACACATTCAGTTCTTGAGTAAGAGCCTGGGGAGGCGCGCTCCTCTTCAACATGATGTAAAATGTCATACAAAGCGTTAAAAGCATGCTTGGAGCAAAAACAGCATATCAGCCTAAACGCCTTATAGCAGCTGTCAGCACGGCGGTGGAGGGCTGATGGTTTGGGCTAATCTGGAGTTAAATGTGAGGCCATCTGTCCGACAAACACAGCAGCTAATCTACAACAGAACGGCCCAGAACCAGAACCAGAACCTCAGAGAGCTGAGCAGAAACCAATGAGCTGAAGCAACGCTGCAAAGAAGAGTGGGCCACAACTCCTCCACAACCATGAGAGAAACTGATAAAGTCCTACAGAAAACTGAAGCTCTTTAATTGCGGTCTTAGTGTTTTTACACACTGATTCTGCATTCATTCTCTGAATTGTTAGTGTCACGTGTTCTTCACCTGAGGTTGTATTCAACGAATTAAATCTTAATTGAATTTGTTCGTTTGTTCTTCGTGTCTTGGCACTTCCAACTCCTTGAGTTCAAACAGGGTGTGCTGTCAACTCTGACCTTGTAGTATTTAAGCAATGAGAAGAACTTCTGTGTTCATGCAGAACCACAATGAAGTCACCTGGGTGTGTCCCGTAATTCTTCACATGCAGCACGAACACCTGGTTTCATGTTGCTCCTGCTCCGTAAAACTAGTTACTACAGTTAAAAGACTGAAGGTTTGTTTCTGCTTTTGGTTTCATGACATTAAACATTTCATATAATCATTTGTTTCAAACAGTTTATATCTTTACATCCTGATTATAAATATGTGGATAAACTGCCACCTGATGCACTACCTCTCATAGATCTTTAATTGTTTTATTTTACTGTTGACATACAGTCCTAGTATTTTATTGTGAGAATAACTTCCATTTAAATGTCGTGTTGTACTTTAATCTTCCAACTTTGCATTATGTTGCTGTTTGCTGCTGCAGATCCTCTTATTGTACCGATAATACATCCATCCTCCAAGCAACTCTAAAACATTTGGATTTATTTAAATTGAACTATAGATAAACATATTAAAACTGAATGTATTCAGTCAAATGCCCTTCTCTTCGTTGTCACGTTGCAAGAATGCTTTTATTGAAACCTGTTTTGGTTTCATAACATGAGTTTTATTTAACAAAATGACTAAAAAGTTTTAATTCCCTGGAAATATTTGGCAAGTTGTGATGACTCAGATTATTTTGAATAAATCAGGGTGCCATCAGACAGGTTCAGTCAGTCATTTGGTTTTTTTTTTTAACTGTCAGCACAAAAGAAAAAGGTTGTAAGTTTAAGCTGGGTTTTATAAACTGTGGACCAGAGGTCAAACGTTTAATGAACTATTATTTTTGGCTGCACATGTGATTTATTTAACCCTCCTGAAGCCATGAAAGGAAAAAGAGACAAAAAAACATAGAGAAGTCTTTGCAACTTCGGGTCAATTTGACCCAAAGGCCACAGGAGGGTTAAAACTCGAAACATTTAGTGTTAATGAAAGACTGCACCCTGTTTTTCTTTCCCGCTTAACTACAAGTTTAGGCACATTTAAAAACTTGTTTTGTTTTGTACTCAAAAAGCTAATTAAAAATAATCACCACAGTTGTTTAAAAAGCTTTCTAGAAACCAGTAAGGTGGCCGGGATCATGTGATCTACGAATGCTGGTCAAAAAAAACCTTTTTATCTGTGAATTATGTCTTTATTTTAAAACTTTAGATCACAGCAGTATTCATTCATGACCATAAATCTAACAGTATCTCAAAATAACATAAAAATCCTTAAAGGTGAGGATTTAATACCTGAGTCATTGGTCCCGTCCAGCGCCATCGTCGCCTCTCTGCAGATCTCTCTCTCTGATGAAGGAACTCCGGCCGAGCTCTTCGCAGCACATTGACACACCCAACCACGCTTAATGCATGTGAGGAATGCATGTTGCAACCCAAACAAATTTCCATCGAAGGTCTAACAGCTGCCAAGTGTGGCGGATTAGTCACGCCTGTGCAGTTCTGTTATAAAACTGAATTAATACGTCTATATGACTGACTTTCACCAAGTATTTAAAGCTACTCACTGCAAACTGTGAAATCAAACCTATCAGACACCGCAGACTGTAAGAGTTTACCCAAGGAGATGCGGGTACGCATTCAATGTAAACAAAGAACTCAGCTCCTCAAGCCAAAATAGAAACATTTGTTACGAGTAATTTAATCATAATCTTACAGCTGTGTGCACTTAAGGTGTCAGAGACCAGTGTTGTGATTGGGTTTTAATTTAAAATCAAAAGTATTTCACTTTTATTGTTACTTAAAAACAAACTGAACGAGTTTCGTCACTTTAAAGCTTTAAAGTGTTCGACTGAAACGGGTAGAAAAGCTTCGATATGAAGAGCAGGACCTGCCTGGACGGCAAATCACGAGGTTTAAAGGTATCACATTTTCATGAAGCTTTTATTGAGCAGAAATATTTGGCAGTTTATTAAGAAACATTCCCGAGGCACAAACAATGCAGAAAGTCAAAACTTGGCTACTTTTAGAAGACTTGTACACAGAAAGTTTGTGTTACTTCAGGTAGAAACTGCTTTACTAAAGAAAAACAAAAGTTTCATCACAGATTTAAGACGACAACTCTTGGAAAGTATTCAAAAAGTTTAGCAGAAAAGCCCATAAAACCTCCAGCATCGAACATTTTGCTTTAAAGAAAAAGAACCAGAAGAGGAATTTATGTTTTGACGTTGACAACGGCGCTGGCCTTGATGTCTCTGAAAAAATCGCTGTCGAAGTTGACCAGGAGAGTCCTGGTTCCGCTCTTGTAGGGAACGATATTCAGCGTCACGTGAACGTCCTCCTTCAGCATCACATCCGGAAGTCTGTGGGCGACAGAAGAGCAAAAAAGTAAAACAAATCAGGCAGATTTGAGTTGCTGGTGGAGGTCTTAGAAGATTATAAGACAGACGAGCTCCATTTGATCAGGTTTGAATTAATTCTTCTTTTTATACACTGTACTGATTTAAAAAAGGAGATTTTTGTGTTTATTGTTGACACTGAAAGTCATCAAAAGCTATATAATTATATTAATTTGTGACTAATTAATTTATTTGAAGTGTTCGGGTCCTGGGAGTTTAAGGGTTCTGTTCGGTATCTTAGCTGTTCTTTTAGTTCAACCTCAGACCTTACAGACAATAAAACGCAGCGGATCTAAAAGAATCATTTGTAAATATAATTAGCCGACACGTCCAGCCTTCCTGTTGGAGATCTGATCCTGGTGCAGGTGTCAGAAACACACTCACTTGGTTATAGTCTGCCCAGACACAAGGCCGCTTCCAGAAACGGTCAGCTTGCAGTCTCTCAGTATCTGGTCCAGCGGATTACTGAAAGCCACCTCGATCGCCGTGTCTTGGTTCAGCTGGACTTCATCCGGCACCTGGAGCACAAACACACACTCATCTAACACACGTGTGTCAAACTCAAGGCCCGCGGGCCAGATCCGGCCCTCTGTAACATTTCATCCGGCCCTCCAGTCTGGTTCAGATCGAGTCTCTGATTCTTATTTTGCTTAAAAAAAACTGAAGTTTTCTCTGACAGTGACTTAGAAGCCAACAACATATAGTTTTAATTTCTGTATGATCAGGTTTTTGTCTGTTTTAATGTTAAAAGCTGAGTGAGGCGTAAGAAATGGCTGCTAATTATGAGCTTTTTGAAGTTTGATCTATTTGTCTGTGTTCATTAAAGTCTGTTTCTGTATAATCTGTAACTGGGAAAAGGTCATTGATATTTCTATATGAATAATTTGATATAATACATCTAAAACTAAGGTTAATTTATGTAATTTTTAATAAATATTGATCCTGATTGGCCCTTGGCCCCCATTGCGTCACTGGGTTTGACACCCCTGATCGTTGTATGATTATCAGACAGTTAAAACGCGCTGAAATCTTTCTTTACACATTTTCAGTTAAAGAGTTTATAAAGCACGATGAACTGTCAGCTAGTGTGGCTGGTAGTGTTTGAAAAAACCTGGGTGATGTATGATTTAATTTAAAAAAAGAGATTTTTTTGTACTGACAGTGATAGAGATTGTTGGGTCCTGCAGCACGACAACTCTCTCAGCCAGGAAGGCCTTTTTGTCGTCCTCCTGGTCGGTGATCATGGCTGAAACGTTTATGCTCTTACTTTCTGTCAGGTATTTATGGTACTTCTCTAACGGGACCTGGATCGGGATGGACAGATCTGGAAAAGGCAAAAAAAAAGTGACGAGGCTTTCAAATAAACTCTAAACCATCTGGGAAATTCTCTTCCAAAGATAAAAAAAGCAACATTTCTGAAATAAAATAAAAATAAAAGACCTTCCCCGTGCAGCAGCTTCTCCTCCATCACCTCCGTCTGGATGTTCCCGGCTGGTGTGCCGGTGTACTCCAACGCCTGGACGCTGATGTTGATAGACAGCAGCCTGGGGACGCTGCTGTTACTGCTCAGGATCAGCTTCAGCTTCACGTCCTCTCCGTTCATGGGCTCGGACACCTGCAGCACCACGGATCACCACGTAAACTCTTTGAGCTAACAGCGTCCAATCAAACCCTGACGGGTTCAGTCATAGGCAGTCAAAACGTCGGCAGAGAGACTTCGTTTTCTGAACAAACACTCAACTGCTCCGTTCTGTCAGAAAACCCCCCCAAAAGTTTCCACGCGTGTGTTTACACCGTAACGTGATCTTTATCCAGACAAAAACTGTTCCTATTAAATCAAAACAGGCAACAGGGCTGATGTCTTACCTCTTCGAAACGAGTTACGATCTCTGGTAGAATAATTGTTTCTGTTTCTTCGATTGCGTTGATGGTGATTGCAGGTTCGGTTTCACATAATGTTACCGTCGCCATCGGACAAGCACAAGCTCTCATGAGTGAGAATTTGTTGTTCAACATTGCGTCGTTGTTCAACATTGTGTCGTTGTTCAACATTGCGAAGGCTTTAGCAAAGACAGCTCTTTCTTTTGCTGAACCTGTGAGGGAATTTAAGTCAATAAAGAAGACACAATTAATTCTAATTAAACCAACAAACAAAAAGAACTTTTTACTGTCATCAGCTCAGTTGAACAACAACCCTGACAACCCTCAGGAGGAAGAGGGATTTGCAACTCGCAGCACGGTTTAAAAAGTTGGAAATCTGCACTTTGAACTGAGAAAGCTTCTGGAGTCAAAAGCAAAATGTCTTTAAATAAGAAGAAAAGAAATCCAGTTGTCTTTAAAAACTGAACCGACACAAAACAAAACATTTATTGGATTGTTCTGGATCATTAAAAAGGTTCACACACTCAGGTAGTTGTATTTATTGTGTTTTTAGTACTTAATACTGTAGGTGCTGTGATCGTATATGCTAATAAATGTGATAAATAATATCAGCAACAGTGCAGGACTCATGATTCTGGGATGTTTGTGGAGCTCACCCTCTTTGTATTTGTAGGTGTCAGTGAGATCCATCCTGGTCAACGAGCCGACGGCCTTGGTAGAGATGCACTGTCCGACATTTTTAGTGTTAGTTGAAACCTTTATCTTGTCATTATTGGACAGGATCTGACAGGACACACAGCAAAAACAAACAATCAATCAAAAGCAAGTAGAGACGAAAAACTCTGATATTAATTAGAGGAAAGGATGTTAAAACTACAAAATGCTAAAAGTCATAAAAGGCTTGCTAAAAGCTAAAAGTAGCATAAAAAGACAAAAGTGGAGCCAGTACGCTGAAGCAGATTTCAAACAGGACAATGCTTTTTTTTTTTTTAAATCAAAGCCGTCTCAATCTATTGTGATGTGGAAAATATTTGTAGTATTTAATATTTGTCCAATTATCACCCTCCGCCATGAAAGATGGGCAATCATGTAACAGATCACTCAAGATCCTTGTTTAAAACTGGCACCGGTGAAATTATAGCTCCGCCCACTAACCAGCCAGGTGATGCAGTCAGCGTTGACCTCAGCAAAGACAAAGGGGACGTCGTATTTGACAAGAATGTCTCCGTTCAGGATGGCTGAGACTGGAGCTGGACCACAGCAGAACATACCTGCAGACATTAATTCCACTTCAGACGTTCAGTTTTCTCCCTCATCTGTTCTGTATTTAAACCTGAGGAAAATCTGAGTTACTGTCTTTGAAAATAAATAAATAAATAAATAAGATTTAATTCATGCAAAAACTATGAGCTCTGTTGTTCTTCTCCCTTCTGCACCACGAGGAAGGAAACGTGCCAGGAGACAGAGGGACAAGAGGAAAAGGAAGCGTGTAGGACTGAGGGTTGGAACGACGAGCCATCAATCCAATCAGTAACGAGCATGATGTTGGATAAAGAGAGCATCAATTCCAAACTCAGCTACAATTCTGATGAAGTTTGTGAAAAATGTCAGAGAGAATGCAATGATTTTCATATCTCAAACCATTTAAAAGTCATTCTGAACTGAACAGGAGGGTTTTTACCGTCACTCTTCTCCTGTGGTGTTGGATCCAGAACCTGCCAGCCATCATATCTGCCATCTTCTGCCAGGTCAGGTCTCTTCATCCAACACTCGACCCAGACGTGGAAGTTCCTGAAAATAAAGCACGATGTTCAGATTGTGGAGATGTGCAGAGAAGGAATCAGAACCAGTTTAGGGTCTGAGTTAACCAAACATGCAGCCTGAGTGCAGAATATCATGATTTATCTAAATAACCAGCTGATTGGATCTAATCTTTACTCTGACCAATCCTGTGTCTGGACCACGCACGGGATGATGGGCGTCTGCAATCTTTGTGCTGTCTGCATATTTCTGTGAATGGGGGAAATCTTTTTATTTTTTCGCAATTTAATGAAGCAAAATGCTTGTTTTAACTGAAGACAGAAAAGGAAGGTTATAAAGCAGAAAGTAATAAAAACGTGACAGATGGATGGTTTGCACCAGATGAAAGCTTTAATGAAGCTGATCTGCAGCTCCTTTTATGAGCATCTCCAAAAGGAAGAACTTGTCACCAGATGCTGTCGTTGTGCGTCATTCCACCGTCATTGTTGTAGTAGGTGTCGATGATCAGATTCTTGTCCGTGTCGTGAGCAGACTCAAAGTTGGTGACAACACGGCAGGGGACACCAAAAACACGCATCACTGAAACCAAACACAGTTTTTATTGAAATTCTTGTTGCTCTGGATTGATTTGATGTCTACATAACACATCTGTCCACTGAGGGACGTCGTTTGTCCAATCTGAAGCTGAAGAATCAGACGTTACCTGAACACATCACGCTGGCAAACACCCAGCACTGTCCATATTTGACCGTTCTGTAGAAGGAGTCGTACCACTGTTTGAGAATGATATAACTGCTGCTCCAGCTGGTGGGCGGGACGCCGCCGCCGAAGTTACCGGACCAGTTTCCCTGCAGGACCCCGAAAGGGTTGTCGCTGCTGTGAATCTGGAAGAGAAAATAAGTCAGAGTTCTGATTTTGCAAATGTCACCCCGGTTTACAAACAGAGTTTTTATATGAACCATGAAGAGTTTGTCCTACCATGTTGGTGATCACACGGCTGACGTAGATGGGGTTACAGCGAGCAGAAACGTCATCAGCCGGGTCACGCTTGTGTTTGATGCTGAGGTCGAGGATCTTCAAACTCATTTTCAACATGTCCTCCTCAAACTGGACAGGAGGACAGAGAGAGAGAGAGAGGCTGTTCTTAGGGAGGCATTTTACTCATGGAAATATGGTCAAATTACCCAGCAGGTTCATCTGCACAACTTCAAAATGAAGTTCTTCAAACTATAATGAGGTCCTCAGAGGTCCAGCACAGGTTGAAGGACTGGGACGGTTTGGACATGTGCAGAGAAGGGACAGAAGGATGTTAGAGACAAAGAGGACAGATATGGATGCAGTTAGAGAGGACATGGAGGACAGAAGACAGAGTTAGATGGATGGATATTTAGTTTTCAAAGGAAATATATAGAGTTTAAACTTCAATATTAAATAGGCAGTGATCACGCAGTTTCTTCTCGAAGATGTTTCTGTGTCCTCATACCTGTCCAAAGTCCCAGTCCATTGGAGAGATGCGAGTATTTGCTCCTCTGTAGACTATCCCACGTTCATTCATCACATATTCTTGTCTCTCATTGTCGTCAGGCAGAAACACCCAGTCGTCTACAGAGGAACAGAAACACATAAACAACTGACAGACATCAACAAACCTAACCGATCCCTTTTTATTCAAATCCTAATACTGTTGTTGAGTTTACAAGATTCTACGTTGCTTTATGGCCATCAGAAATGAAATGATTGGGAAAGACTCCTTTGATCTACAAACTGGGATTACTTTGACTGCTGTCTACTGCATGCAAGATGCTGACCATTCATAAACACTCCACACAACCACACTTCTGTGGATGGATGGGCTCAAACGTTGGACACGGAGGGACAAACCACCGACCTACCAGGACACCAGGGGTTGAAGAGCACCGACAGCTCTGCCAGCACCTTTTCCTCCTCCTTGAGTTTTGCAGACAGCTTGTAGTTGCCTATGGGGGTGTCAGGTGGGGGTGTGATGGTCAGAGCCAACACTCCGGTTTCAGGGGAAGAGCTCTTCTGAAGCTCTGCCTTCCAGACGGCCTTAGCAGAAGCTGAACGGATCACTTTGTCTGGAACACCAAAGAGCGACATCGTCCCCTGGTCCTCAGATGGATAACTTCCTGTAAACAGGAGCAACTAAAGGAGTCAGACAGCGATACTCTTCTTACAGCCATTCGTTGCTTTTTCCTGGATGTTTGAACCTTTTATAGGTTAATCTGACAAATCTAGAACATGAACGGGGCTGTTTTGGTTCGACGCAGACGATTTGAAAGATTTAATTTAAAAACGGGTCAACCTGTCAAGGCAGTCATGGTGAGCTGATCTTGGTCCGGGTTGAAAGGTCGGCCCAGTTTAAGGGTCAGGTTGAAGGACTGGCCTCGCCTCACAATCAGCTGAGAGAAGGAGATGTCACTGGTGCGGTGCTCCTTGTTGTTGGTCTCGCTGTGGAGGTCCACCTCCTTAAACACTGTCAGAAGTAAAAGATGTAAAGACACGTGAAAAAACTGTAACTTTCCAACAGTTACACGTTACATTCAGAACTTAGGGGAACAGCTTCATCAATATGAGATAAATCAAATATAAACTTGTGTTTAACAGCAGGTTATTCCTGCAGTATTTGGATCTGATTATTTGAAGAAGTACCATTATTATTTATTAAAAAGTGGGTGAGAATTTAGCTTTTTTCTCAGTGACAGAAGCAGGGGCATGTTTGAAACGATGTGTTGCTCCGTGACTCTGTTTGAGTCACGCCCTGCTGTGGAGTCGGAAATATTTTCACAGATCAGCTGCTTTTAACGAAACAACCCGCTTGTATTTTTTAAAACACAGAATAAACGTCCAGTGGTTTTGATTTTTAAAAACCTCTGTTTTGGATTTGCAATGAGAACCTGATGTCAAAAAATTGTTTGCAATTTTTAGGTTAAAATAATAAAATAACAGTAGTGGTCATGCACCTCCCCAGTGTGAGAACCACTTCTTTAATGAGACGTGTAAGAAAATATAAAGCTTTAATAGTTTTGAGACAAAAATTGAACAGTTTTATTGAGTTCTGTTACTCTTATCGACGCTTGCAGAACCACTATGTGTTTAAAACTAATCCTTTAAGTTTGAACTGGGGCTGCTTGGAATTACAAAACTGTTTGCAACTATTTAACTTAACATAATTTAACATCATCGAACTGAAGAGTTGTCTTCAGTTAATAAAATAAAAGAATTAGCTGGACTCCTGCCTGATTCTGTTGCACTGATTAAAAAGCAAACTTCATATATTTACATGTCAGTTTAGACTCTTTAATAATAAAAAGAATAAAAGTTACCTCCATTATTGTTGTAATTGGTCATGTTGAGGCTCTGTTGAACTTTCCCTTTTATGCCAACTTCAGGTGCTCCTGCAGAGACTGAGCAGCGCTCTGACAGGTGAATCTCCACAGGTGAGTTTTAAAGTCCTCGTCACACACCCAGCCTCATACTCCAAATTCCATAGTTTAATAATTACAGGACGTCAGATTTAATTCAAAGCTTTACTGAAAAGTTCTTCCAGTACAGAATCTTTCATTTCCTTCACTTGAATCAAGTTAAAAACTCAGAGAGCTCAAACCTCCACCGAGGCCGCGCGTGACCCGGATCAGAACCAGAATCTAATCCAACATTTCCTGAACGTTTCATCATTTTTTACCTGATCTTTGCAGACAGACAGACAGGCTCAACCAGAAACTAAAGGCTCACATGTAGTTAGAGCACGGGCTGATCAGTGACCTTTGACCTTTAATCCACAGATTTCATCACTTTTAAATTAAAATTCTTTTATTTGTTCTCTGCTTGACCCCTACACGCCATCAGCTGCTCTAAGATCAGCTGACCAGATGCTTCTGACGTCCTGAAGACATTTTATAAACCCAGAGGAGACGAGTCCTGCAGTTCTGGAATGAGCTGCAGGTCAGACAGGCTCCATCTCTGGATGTTTTTAAAACCTGTTTATTGTCTGAGTCTTAATCTGCAGCTCCCTTTTAGTTGCCATTTCATTTCTTTTCTCTTTTACTTTGTTCAGTACAGCACTTTGGTCAGCTGTTGTTGTTTTTAAGTGCTTTAGAAATAAAACTGGATGGTACGGTATCACCTGTTCCATGTTTGACCTTTTCTGAATATTTCTTTTTGTGTAATAAACCGAAAACATAACCTCTGTGGGAGAATTAAAAAGGTTTTTAATAATCCAGAAGAAAAATATGATTTGTTCAGTTCTTTGGACCCGTCTGCAGCTGCTTTTTCCTGTTCTCGTACCCAAAATGTTCTTCTTCTGTAACCTTTGGGAGATGCCTGAAGGATCTGTTCTTGGCCCACTGCCATCTACTTGATACCCACATGGATTAATGAATCTGTTGGTACCCGTCCAGAATGAACAAACAACACCTGATGTGACAGGAGCCAAAAAGCTTGTTGTGTCTTATCATTTACAGAAAACACACGTTTTAATGAATTCCACTCAGGATTTTTTGTGTTTTCCTCCACAGAGCCCATCAGGATTCAAAGTGTGATAAGAGCTTGAGCTTAGAGTTTAGCTTGAATTGTTTCTTTGGCTCTTTTTCTACAATCCGTCTGATCAACCTGGGGTCACGTCCTCTTAGGTCCTCATCCTCAGAGGTTGGCTGATATCCCATAAACCTTCTATCTTTAATAATTCTGTCAGCTAAGATCAGGAGAACATGAAGCTGCTTGGAGACGGTTTTGGAACGTCTATAATCTTCTTTCTGAGCTCTCAAACTACTTGAAGGCACCTGCAGTATCGCAAAGATTATTGGTCTCTTTAAACTAATCTGTCCGTATTATTTTAGCATCTCTTTGCAAAATAAACATTTTGTTTCCTCTGTCATATCAAAGATATGCATATATACATGAAACAATGAGCCCCTTTTCAGCAGAAATAAAGCCTGGTCTCAGTGAGCTGTTAGGGATTTATAAACTCATCTCTCTGTGTTTGTTGCTGAGTTTAGTTTTTCTCTGATAATCTGCTGATAACATCCATTAAGTTAGAAATAATCTGCAGATTCTTCCCTAAATTGTAAAACCCACTCAGCTGTTCTTGGGCTCTGAAAAATCTGAGCGAACCTTTTAAGTTGGAAATCTGGAAATCTGTGAACCTGCTGTGAGTAAAAGGTGAGCTGTCACAACGATCTGCTCCTCCTGGTTTTTCTTCCTGTTTGGTTACATTTTAAACTGTGAGAAAATTCCACTTTTAATTAAAACTTGTTGACAGATTGTCACTCAGTTTGGCTTGATGGATGAATTCACTGTGAAATGTTTGTTGAAGAGTGAACGGAAGATCATGAGTCATTTCATGTGTTGTACATGTAGGCACACACACACACATATCAATCAGTCCCGACAGCACAGAGACATTAGCCGTCCTGTGCGATGAGATCTTTGGCTTTCTGTAGGTTGTGGTCGACGGCTCCGTCTAAGAACTGGACCCAGGTCAGTTCGGATTCTCCACACACGTGACTGAACCTGGAAGAGTGAAAAACAAGCAGAAATACCCACTTTAAATAAAAACGAAACATAAAGAACAGTTGAACTTTTAGGATTTCTGTTTGCGGAGTTCAAATTTTACAGAATTGTTGTGTTTAAACTAAAATTTAAAGAAGTGTGTAAACGACGGCTTTTACTACAAAACATTATAAGATCGGCTCCAACTAACTGATCATTTATTGATGACAAATCAACCCAATCCTAACATTTAATCAAAGTAGTTTAAACCCAGGTCCAAACATTAACTCTGTTAGGACACAGGAAAGGGTTAATATGAATGAAAACATGACTTAAATCTGCTGAGGGGCCGAGTTTTTATCAGAAACTTTAAAAACTGACAATAACTCTAAGATGAAGTTAATGTTGGGACGGTAACCTTACTGAGCTGAAGTTGTCTTTGGGTCAGTAAACTCAAGAAGTTACTGGTAAAGGCTGGAGATAATGTTTGTTGGGAAGGTAAGAAGAAGGGGAAGTTTTGGGCTTGAACATTTTGGAGCTGTTCTTTTACGGCTCTCTGAACTGTTTAAAACCACCTGACATGTTGAGGTAAGAGTTCAACCAGACAGGAAAAACTCCTCTTCTCATTTACTGTGCATCTCTGACGGAGCAGCAGAAACGCCTTCAGCAACATTCGACTCTGACATTCCATGACTTTTCTAACAGACGAAAACCTGTTTCACAGCTGGTCTTCATCATGGCTGAGGAATAAGGACAATTCTCAGCACTGTCCCATTACTCAGAGTTTATTTAAAAGATGTGTTGAAATTAAATTTCAGTAACACACCCAGTAAGCTGTGTTTCTTCATGACTGACCAGTATATGTGGTAAAACAATCATCTCTAACTGGTTGTCTCCAAACGGTAAACAGTTGTAGATGAACCTTAAACCTTAAAATCTGTCCTGTGGTTCATGACATGTTTTGGTAACAGACACACAAACACACAAAGAGGTAAAAACCTGATCATTCATCTTTGCCTTTCAGCAACAGGCCATAAATAATATTTTTAAAAAAAGGTTTGATTTGAGCAAAAGGTAAATCAGTCTAACCTGATCATTTCCAGAAGTTTCTTTAAAAGTGCTGCCAATTTACACACCTGTAAAGAAAGAAACACAAGCTTTAACTTGTTGTGTACTTGTTGTGTACATGTGTAAAAACCTCAGAAAGTATTCAGAAGTCTGCTCTGTCAGACGTGAAACTGTTTGGAAAGACTTAAAGTATTTAAATGCATTAAATGTAAAGTTTTCTTGAACTTCAAGGCTCTTTGTTTCTTGGCCTGACGTGAAACGTTTTAACCTCCAACCAAACAGAACCTGAAACTTTGTTCTGTTTAATGTGTCCCAGATTCTTGGCATTTCTTCTCTGTTAAGTATTAATAATGTCAGAAGGTTTTCTTTGCATTCACTGATCTGTATCAGTGTGAGGAGCAGAGCTTATATTGGATCAGCCGGCCGCGCCCTCACGCTGCATCTCTGAGTGGCACCAGGTACGAAGCAACATCTTCACTGGCCTTCTTGAAGATGTTCCTGAAGTTACAGAGAAAGGCTGGGGAAGTCGTCCTCAGGGTGATGAAACTGTTGTTGGGAACATTTTTTACATTTCCACAGAGGGCCTGGTGAATTTTTGAAGTTACTGAGAAACGCAGGTGAACAACTTCCACCCCCGGAATAATTCCTACTGCACAATGAACGCATGACTCATCACGTGCTTTGCACTGGTTCTTTTTCCAAAATCAAGCTCCTGGACATGCAGACTGATTCTACAACCATCTGTGAAAGAATGGGTCGCTCTCAGGAGCTCAGTGGATGGGATGCCACCTGAGCAGTAAGTCCAGTCAGGACATTTCCTCTACAATCAGCTGTTAGTGGTTTTATAACAAAGTCGAAACGATTGGGAACGACAGTAACTCGATCATGTAAAACCACAGAATGGGTTCAGAGGTCACCAACGTTCTGCAGGCCTCCAGACTCCATGACGCCTTCAGATCAGCTCAGGAACAGAGGAGAGAGCCTCATGGGTTTCCATGGCAACAGCTGATCCAAGCCTTCCATCACCGAGAGCGAAGTGTCGGACGCTGTGGAGTAAAGACCGCCCCACTGGACTCTAGAGCAGTGGAGACGTGTCCTCTGGAGGGACGAGTCTGGGTTCGGCCGCTGCCAGGAGAACGGTTCTGGTCTGACTGCGCTGAGCCGAGTGTAAAGTTCGGTGGAGGGAGGATCATGGTGTGGGCTTGTTCTGCTTAGGTCCAGAGAAAGGAACTCTTAATGCTTCAGCATCAGAGACGTTTTGGACAAGTCATACAGTTTGGGGACGGCCCCTTCCTGATCCAACATGGCTGCACACCAGAGCACAAAGCAAGGTCCATAAAGACCTGGATGAGGAAGAACTTCCTGACCTCGACCTGACAGAACACCTTCGAGCTGAATCAGAGCCAGGCCTCCTGTCCAACATCAGGGTCTGAACTTCTGGAAGAATGGTCCAAAACTCCCATAAACTCTCCTAAACGTGTGGAAAACCTTCCCAGAAGAGCTGAAGCTGTTATAGAAGCAGAGTGGGCCAACATGTGTGTGAAGGGAGGCGAGTGAATACTTTTGGTAATATAGAGTAATTACACACCCCCTTTTTGCAAACGCAGTTACAGAAAAATGTGGTTGTGCATTCAAGCAAATCCGGTCCACTGAAAACCCCCTGAAGCGTTGAGTTTGTAAAACACCTTTCACTTACGGAGGGTTAACATTTCAATGGTAGCTCTGACCGAGCATCAGCGACCTGTCACTCTGCAAACCCATCAAACTTTCCAACAGCCATACCTCTGTTTTATAGTTTGTCATTATGATTGAGGAATGAAAAAAAATCCTTAACACCATCCCAGTGTTCAGAGTATTAGCCTCCAAGCAAACAGAACCTGAAACTTTGTTCTGTTTAAAATGTCCCAGATGCTCGGCATTTCTTCGCTGTTAAGTATTAATAATGTCAGCAGGTTTTCTTTGCATTCAGAGCAGACCATGATACCGTCAGAGTTTATACTGGATCAGCCGGCCTCGCCCTCATGCTGCATTTCTGAGTGTCACCAGGTATGAAGAAGAGTTACAAACACAAAGAAGGACCTTGGAATGTCTTTGTGCTGCCAAATGGGATTATATCCATTCTGTTTACAGAGATATCAATCATGAAATGTACTCTAAAAACATAAAATTACACTTTGCATTCCTCAACCTTTCTTCAGGTCTCAGTTACTGAGTGAATTTAAAAAAACTCCAGTTTCATCTCCTCTCCCTTTGGTCAGGGTTTCTGATTTTAACTGAATTTATTTTACTTTAACTAATATTAAAAGTACTCAATGCAATGTCAGAAAGGCCGGTCCGAAAGAAAATTAGTGAACGGCTCCCAACGCTGAAATGACTGATGATATGTCATTAATGGTGACATCCTTTAAAGAGCCGTTTGGGAAGGAGAAGTCTGATCATTCTGAAGTATTAGTTCTTATTTACACTCACATTTGTTCAGTTAAGGATGCAGACAGAAGTGCTTTGTTTACATTGAGTGCACACCCACATTTCAAGACTGCATTTCAACACATCTGTAAAACTACTGGAGTTAACTCTTCAGGATAAACTTTGTTATGTTTGATTTCATAGTTTGGAATAAGAAGCTTAAAATAACACTGAAGTCTACTATACGGGGGAAATAAACCAACAGTAAATGGTCTTTTTTAATCACTCTAATTGTGCTGATTATTTAAACGCCCCTTCTTCCTGATGGCATGTAATCATCTACACAACGACCTGCTGTAAAATGTTGTCATTTGAATGAGCCTTACAACAAAGAGCTCTCAGGTCAAAGGTTGCAGCAGCGGTTTAAACATTTAGCCACAGGCTGTTCTTCGGCTACTCTTAAATCAACAGTGATCGAAGCTCATCTCACATTGTTTTCTACGCCGCTGTAGTCCATGGGTGGGTAGAGACAGAGGGCCAGATCATCAATGCTGAGGAAAAAACAACCAGAGGAATAAAGTTACTTTCATTTGAACCATTTGAAAGCTGCATGTAACATTTACAGCTCCTCTGTTAGATTAGCAGAAGCCAGTAAATGAAACTTGCTTCTTTTTATTGCTCAACATTCGCAGAATCCTCTGCATGCGAGCGTTTACCCGGGGCTGATTTTCACGCTGATGTCCGCCAGGTCGTCGAGCTGGGCCACGTTCTGAGCTTCCCTGAAGTCTCCGTTGGCTTTGACGGCTGGCGTGAGTTTGCGCAGACACGCCGCCGCTGCTTTCATCAGCCCCTGGCACGGACCTATCACGCGCCGGTCCTTCTCGGACCAGTAGGTGTCCTGGTTGCCCCGAGGATTGTCGCCATCCTGGTCGTCATCGAGGACGTCATTAAACGGGTCCTGGGCCTCGGATAACGCCTGTGTGGGTTCAACATCGAATATTTACAGATACGACGCTTATTCACTGAAAATATAAAGATGACTTGTTTAAAAATAATCTGTTTCTGCTATAATAGTAACCATAAAATGTGTTCAAATAATCCCACAAGGAGACCAGAAAGCAGATCTAAATTAGCAACAAAAATCTGCTTTTCTGTTAAATTAATGCCAGGTTCTCTTATTCCCAGAGATAAATAAAAATCACAGCAATTATAAAAGAAAAGAAATTAAATAACCAGAAAGTGTCTGAATGTTTACCTGATCAATTTCCTCTATCGCATCTTTTACAACTCCGATCTGAGCTGTCAGAACCACCAGCAGAGCTGCCTTATTATCTGTGAAACAAACAAGTGTTTCCATTTAAAGGTTTCCACGACTCCTGAGAGCAGATAGAATAATTCATGGGATTCATGGGTGACATGAATGGATGTAATAAATGCAGAATGTGGTTTCAAACGTTGATGAAACGGACTTTTAAATGTAAATAAACAGACATAACTGCAGTGTTATAAGTGAATAAAGAGTTCACTAAAGTAAAAGTAAAGCAGTGAAAGTGGAAGTGTTGAGCGAGAGCCTGACAGCTTTGATTTTGTCTGAATCTTGTTTCACCTCGCGGTAGCTGGACGAACCGGTCACAGGCAGACCAGACTCCTCCGGTTGATGTCAGCTGTTCCTGGGTCAGACTGGATGACACCAACAGGAAGGAGCCATAAAACAGAACATATACAAGGGAAATATTCAGCAAGTTGTTTTCTTTATTTTGTTAAAAACAGAACAATGTTAGTCATTCTGTAAACCAAGCCTCCCAACTGTTGTTTCATATCTTTATCTAGAAGACTACTGAAGTCTGAAATAAATATGAGGTTTTAAGAATATGTAAATTACAAAATAATAATTGATTTCCCAGTTTCACTCTGTGTTTGTGTGATTTCTGTGTGCACCTCTGTAGTGGGGAGCTGAGTATGACCTCCAGCAGCTGAATGACCCCCTCCAGGACCTCGACTGTGGCGTCTCTGACCTGTCGACGCAGAACCACCCCTGAGACACGGAGAGGACACAAAACACCGGGTCAAGCTTCAGAAACTTACATCAGCTTTTTACTAACTCATCTGAAGCAGCTGATGAGCTCTTTGCAACTAATTTGTCTTTTTTTTCTAAAGCAGTTTAGAAATACTGCAGACTTTTCTTCTGACATGGAAACAAGGCACAGCCTATTTATAAACCTGGGAAGTTAGAAACAGTTATTAAGGTTTACCTTGACTCTTGGGCAGCCAGTAATACACTGTGGACAAAGTCAGGACGCTCTTCAAGATGGACTCCGACAACGTCTCTCCATCCTGCACAGATACACACAGATACGTGCTTCAAGTGACGGCTCTGATAATCATTTGGTAAAAACCTTTGTAGCTCTAATAAGACCAAAACATTTGGATGCTTTACAAGCTCAGTTTATAAATCATTTCATAAACATAGATTATGAGAAGAAGATTATTAACATTTATTAAGTCAAATGAACTGTATTAGTTGAAGATTTTATTTCTCTTCGAGTTCATTAACGTCTTGTGAGCCTAGCTTAAATGAATGACATTAAGCTGTGTATGATTTCAAGTTAATTCATGCAAACAAAAACACAAACTGACCTGTAAGGATGGCAGTGGGGGTCTGGAAAAAGCCAGGCTGAGTTTAGTGGCTTCCTGAGACACTGCCTTCACCGCCTGGTCTGAGGACAGACAAGAGTTAATATTTTCACTCTGATCAATAGATTTAAAATGGTAACTTCATTTTATAGTGCTTTAATGTCAAACTGAATAAAATAAGACCATGATTGGGATGTAATTTAACAGAGTCAAATGTGACAAAGTCTTCATTTAAATGTAAGCTTATGCAGAAAAAGAAAACAAAGCTAAGCAAATACAAAAAAGCCGCCTGGACAGATAATCTAGGATTCTTTGCAGTGATTGATTTAAATAAACAAGTGTTCAAATTTATGACTGGTACTGTATATAAATACACAGAGTGAACAAAGAAGAAGTCACTAACATTGTCGGTTTTCAGGCACAGAAAGGAGTGTGACGTTTGATATGAAATTTTGCAAAACTACATTAAAATAAAAGCAGGAACAACATGTTTATTGCTTCATGGTCACTCAGCGTAAAAGTAAAGAAGCTGGAAATGTGGCAGGAGGAGGAAAAATCCAAAAATACTCAACTCAAAGTGTCCCAGAAGTTGGAGAGGTTGAATGCTCCATCCGATTCATTCGATTCTCCGTCTACACAGGAAACAAGTCAAGAAAATGTTCCAATAAATTTAAATTTAGAGACAAACCAAGCTCAAAGTGAAAGAATGCCTAAACTTTATATCCATCATGGCTTATTTTATACATTTCTTAAAAGCACCGTCTTTCCTGAAGTTAATTAACAACAAAATCTGTGTCATTAATGACTGTTTCTTCTGTGTTAGTTTCACTTATTAGTTTATAAAAATCAGCAAAGGTCACAGTTAGAGGGTTTTCAGTGTCTGTGATATTTTACAGGTAAATCTATATAGTCTGTTTTCTAACAGAATCTGCAGCTGGTGTAAAATTCTGACTTTTGTTGACAAATTTAGGTGTTTTGAATTTTGTAAGGTTATTTTTATTTACCTAGCCTGCAAGATGTAGAAGATTTAGGGACAAAACTGGAACTGAGCAAACTTCCTACATTTAAACAAATAAATAAAACGCAAAGATAATGGTGTTTCTTTTAACCAGTAAGTTGACCATAGACATATTATTTTTTATTTCCTCACATGTCGATGAAGTCGACAGAATATTTTAATAAACACCGGCTCATGCTAACGTTATCGCTAGCTTGTTAGCATGTAGCTGTAACTGTTTACATTTCAGCGCCACAAATATGACATATTTACCTCTGACTCGATCTCTGATACACTGAATGGAGTTCAGCACATTCCGTAAAGGCACAGACAGATTTCCATCGCTGTTGTCAGCACTCATGGCACCCAAATTAGGAGAATTAAGAGAAAAGATGGCCAGGCAGCGATAACGCGCGTGTTGTGGAACTATTGAAGGATGGAACGTTGATCCGGGGATGATTATAAATGAAACAATCGCGGGGCCGAACACATATCGACGCGACACCGGAAATGATCAAATACAGTAAGTAATGGATAAAAAAACACATTAATAATATAAAATATGTAGTAAATTTCACCTTAAAGTCGGCGGACTTTTTGTTTGCTTTGTTTGTGTAACATTTTTACACTTACCTAATGATGTGGATTCCAAAAAAAATCACTTTAAATGAACTTTAAAAATATCTAAATAGTATTTTTATTGGAAAACACTGTATATAAAAATAATCTAAAATAATTTTATGCATAATTGGTAATGTGTATTTCCTGAACTTAAATGTTTCCCATTGTTTAAAACATTTACAGTCAAAATTAATATTGAAACTAACAACACTAACAACATATTTGGTAAATATAGACTTTAATACTCCAAGGTTTTTGTGTTGTTTCAAAGGACTCTAGGGTTAGGAGTGTTAAAGCCTCTTTTAGGCAGCCTCAATTCTGTTGGTGGTGCTGTATTTAGTTTCATCACAAGGTGGCAGTAAGGGTCTCTCTACTCTGAGTAGGAGAGAGAAATATCCTGATATTTGATCCTGATATGTGCATCAAAATGAGTTTGAAAATTCTTTCATTAGGTGACACTTCTGTAGTGATGTAAAAACTCAGTATAACTGTTTAGATGCTGGTTAAACAGTTTGCTTACCACTACAATATTTTTATTAAACCAATGTTTAAAAAGATGATCATTTTAGGGGAGTTTCGTCACTTCTTTCAGGGCCTTCATGTCACAACCACCCATGTTTAGTCAAAGCCACTTATGGGATTATTTTTCATGAGAACTTTGGACACTTTAGGTCACCTAATATTTTATCTAGTTCATTTTAAAAGTGAAACTTCATCATGAAACCCACAAAGATAACTTCACCTTTACAACAATCCTTCATCAAATCTGTCTTTTTCAAAATATGAATATGATTCTTCCAAGCAAACTTTATAAGGATTTTAGAAGGTTTTACTGAGTAACTGTGGGCTGTAATCTATTCTTAGTCCTTTGACCTTTAAGTAGAAGCAGAAATCTTACTTCTTCTTACAGAAGCCACAGGTTTTGTTTCTTTGATATTTTTTATAAATATTATAGGATTTAAATTATTCTAACATTCCTGAGATATGTTTTGTTTCATAATGAAACCTAAATCAATAACATTCTTTCATCAGCATGTTTGAAATTAAGTTTATATTTTTCTTCATTGCTAGCAGTTCACAATTTAAAAAAAACAAAAAAAAAACAGGCAAAGTTTAAAGGACTGATTCTGGTAAATTAATAGCTAAAGTTATCTGTGAGCTTTTATTTTGGAAAAGGTTATATCATCAGCAAAGGAGTGACACATAGTTTGTCTTTAAACTACAGTCGTTGACTGAAAATAGATCAATAATGAAAAAGCTGATTGGGATGGAGAAGTCTGGCAGGTTGGATGTACTGGTGCATATTTATGTTTAATTTTATTAAGTAAAGTATGCAGATAAAACATAGAATAGTTTGAAATGGTAAATTTACCAGTAGACGTTTTACAAAAGCCGCAGAGCTTTATTTATTCCTGACAGTTGTCTTACTCGATATTTCACTTTTCTTCAGCGTTTAGCTGCAGATTCGCTCTCGCATTTCCACCTAAACGTCTTCTACGAGGTTCTACGCTTGTCCAATTCCACCATATTTGTTTATCTACACAGCCAGCCTAATGCAGGTCAGTCACGTGACTCGAGCTTCTACGTGGTTTTCCGTGGTTTCTGCCAAGCCTCTTGTTTACATTAATGGTGTACCCGCATTTCAGAATTGAATATCAACATATCTGGAAAACTATACTGGAATAAACTATTTCACAATGAGTCCCTTAAAGTACCTGGGGTCAGTTATCTAAATCAATGAGCAGAGTAAAACAAAAGCAGTGAAGAAGTGAGTGAAGTTCAGACGGGAGTGGATGGAGACGACTGTCAGCGGGGATTTGTGACAAAAAAAAGAGCTGCAAGAGTGAAAGGGATGGGCGTGCTGCGATGGTTTGGAGCTGGAGGTGGCAGAGATGAAGATGTTCAGGATATCAGAGGGACGGCTCAGGTTGGAGACAAAGTTTGAGGCTGGGATGGTTTGGACGTGTTTAGTGGATGTATTGGACAAAGGATGTTAAGGAGGATCTGCAGAGGGTTGTTGGGACAGGAGGAGATGGAGGCAGATGATCTGCTGTGGAGATCCCTGAAGGTAGCAGCCGGAAGAAGAAGTTGTATCATCAGTAATCTGACTAATGAAAACTGACCCACCTGTTCATCTGAAGCTCCTCCCCCTGCAGATCTGGCCTCTTTATGAGGACAGTAAGTGAGCCGGAATTTGACTGGTAAACACACTGAAGCTCATCTCCTTTCTTCTGCATTGCACCAAAACTTGAACCTGGTTCAACCTTTTCTGGCTTTTGTTTTTTTCCAGCCCCTGCATTGTGATCCCTGCTGCAGACTGAAAGGAGGACGACGGGCTTTTATTTTGTCACAAGGCTGAAGTTGAGCCAATTCTGGCCTTAATGGACTTCCCAAGAAAAATATCAATGGCTGTTATTTCTTTATTATTTATTTATTTCTGTTCCGCCTGTTTGATGGCTGATAAACTGTGTGGCCCTGCCTGACTCATTTAATCTGTTTTTCTTGTCGTCGGTTATAAATACATACAAAATGAAAATGTTCTCTCACACCCACAGGAAGATTTCTTTAGATTTTAGCAGAGAGAATGTTCTTTCATCCCGAACCGAGAGGAAAAAAGGGCTCAGTTAAAAGGATGAAACTGCAGTGCTAGATAAGCCTATTACTGTGTGTGTGTGTGTGTGTGTGTGTGTGTGTGTGTGTGTGTGTGTGTGTGTGTGTGTGTGTGTGTGTCTGGGACGTTTCTGGGTTTGTTGATTACTCATCACCAAACTAAAAGACACCCAATCACACAGAGTGAGTAAAGCCTGTGTGACTGATAGGGTTTCCTCACACAACAGATCAGACTGTTTCTGCTCCTTTC